>NC_090231.1:46977888-47002888 GCF_024489055.1 Chanodichthys erythropterus | reverse complement strand
ACACTATGGAGAAAGTCAAACATGATCTAAAAATATAAACTAAAAAAGACATATGAAAATCATCTTGCACCAACGTAAATAGGAAAGCTTTTAATTAAACTAGTTATGACAACCTTTACTATAATTGATCACGTTTTATTGCAGGCCAATTTACTGTAGTAAATTCTGACTAACTTGAAGAATTTATAAAAGATAATCTATTAAGGGAACAATATTTAACTATATATTTATATAAATATGTAGGCTGAAAAAAAAAAATCAACATTGGCCTAATCATAGTAATGAAGAGCAATCAGTGGTCTTATCTGTAATTATAGCCTTATTGTAACAAATGCTACAGTTAATCAATTACAAGAACTATGGTATATTTTCATAAGGGCAAGGGCAAGTTAGAATCAAGAGCTTAAAACTCTGGTCTGGGACTTCTTTAATTATTGACAAAACTGTGTGTGTGTGTGTGTGTGTGTGTGTGTGTGTGTGTGTGTGTGTGTGTGTGTGTGTGTTGGTTTTTGTGGTTTACGAGGACTTTTGACCTGAATACGCACCGGCATTACGGGGACATTTGGGTTTATGAGGACACAGGCCATGTCCTTGTAATTCCGGCAATGTAGATGCCTTTCTCTATGTCCCAGAAGCACCCTCTCCAATTTTCGCGGCATGTCCTTATATACCACAAAAACCTGATTTTATACCATACACTGTGTATCCTCTGTGTACGAGAGTGCGCCCCTGCAGCCGGGTCCTGGTACTGTACCGGCGTCATCGAAAATTTGCATTTTTCACACAAGTGTAAGTATTGAGGCCTGTGATTGGTCAGATCGGTACTGGTAGGCGGGAAATCACGAAAACAAGATGGCGCCGACGGGCGGAGCCTAATTCCGCAGCCCCTATTGGTTGCATACGCAATGAACAACAAGCGAGACAAGATGGCGCCGGTGGGCGGAGCCTCATTCAGCTTCAGCTTCAGCATAGGTCTGTATAACAAGCGAGTTAATGCAAAATACTAATTATTTAAGTGTTATTGCCTATAATTTTTCATTTGTGAATTAAATATATGAATAAATAGTGATCCTCGATTAAAAATATCCCTTAAATATCATGTAATAAAGTATAAAAGTAACTTGAACGCTGTTTACTCAGTATTTATACAGTTTATTTATGTCGTTAGCATATGCTATTCATGTAAACACAACCACACATTAACTCGTGCGCTCACATCACATATATTTATTATTATTATTATTTTAATCCCGCGTATATTATATTAAGTATGGTTTATAATAAGAGTCTTCGCGTTCATTTCCTGTTTGGCCCGGATAGAAGCTGCACCTGAGAAGACATCTGAGCACCTGATGGAGGCTACTGTTATTTTAAAGGTAAGTTCTTCTGCTTTTTAAATGCTTGTGGGTCCGTTTGGCTTGTTTGTTCATGTTTTGTAAGCTCTTTGCAGCTCGTTTTACAGTTATAAAACAGCTAGCTCGCGATGCTAACGGCGTTAGCGAGATTGTGATTGTGTTTAAAGACTGTCAGGAGGGAATCAGCGATGCTTGTCATTTTAAACTGGTTTTCGATTTAACTATAATTGTAACTGCATCATTTTCTGATCGCATGCAATAACCTAGCCAAGCCATCATAATAAGGCGTTGTCATGACTACAGTCGGCATTTCACCCAGTACAGTATCCTCACATACTAGCCTACTGTAAATATTACTACAGTTCTGCTTGATTTAAAGACATTAAGAAACAAAGATTTACTGGCTATGATAAGATGTATCAGAACTGTCAGTCTTATTCAGTCAAATTAATACTGTCAGTATTATTGTCTATAATTTATCAATTGTGAAAATTTATGAAGGAATATTGATCCTCAATTATACATAATTCTTAAATATCATACAATAAAGTATGAAAATAACTTGCTGTTTACTATAATTTATCTTTTGATGTTTATACTAAAAACAGAAGATGACAGAAGACACATCAGATCATGCTGAAGTGAAACAGTGATGGAGAAAGCCCAATCTCTGGAGGAAGATGATTTCACCTGTGTCAGGTATATTATATGTTATTTACAGTCATGATTTTACTTGTTTTATTATTAAAGGTTAAATGTTACTCCGGGAAATAGGGCTACACAATATTGCAGAAAATCTGACATTGCAATATTTAGTTTTTCTGCAATTTATATATTGCAATATGAAAACAATTCCACCAGATGAATTGAATAGCTCTATTTGAAAATAATTAATCATTCTAGGATGATTGGGATAATTTTGTAGGGTAGTGCATCTGCTTAGGGAATAATAAACGAATTACAAGCTTAGATAAACACAATAAAAATAAGATACAAATTAAAATAAGCAGTGCTTTATGTTTTTCAGGTTAATCTAACTGTATTCAGGTACACACATTGAGGAAAGCATGTATGGGTCCAATATTATATGCATCCGTTTTCTTAATTGTTTACAATACAGAACCGACTGTTTTCGCTGAGAGTGTTTGTTCAAGCTCAAAGATAAGAGAAAGAGAACTGAACTCTGTGCAAGTTCATATTGTGTTTGATGTTTAAATTGACAGGACTTAAAAACACAAGCAAATGATAAGCTTTCACTCAAACTTTGCAGTTAATACGTGAATCACATGCGCTCTTAACCGGGGGGCAGCTGGACCGTTCGGATCAACTACGATCCCTACAGACATTGCACATCCTGTGATGTGACTTTTGTGGATGCACACATCGGGATACAATGCTAAAACCATACATCATGCAGCCCTAGTCCGTATGGATCGCAGATCAACTATGATCCCTATAGCCTACTTGACTTCATTTATACTGCAATGTCACACCCACAGATAGGTATCAGTGACAAAACTATATATTGTGCAGCCCTACATGGCTTTATATATGCATTAGGGTTGCACAATATATCGCATGTGATTGTCACGCGCATTTCGTCAGTAAAGCCGGTTCCCTGATTACCGCTAAATCTCCATCACCTGCTTTCAAATGGAGCGGCATTTAATAGACAGAGCCGTAGATCACTGAAAAGCCACGCAATATCGCGTTCATTATCGAAGGCGATTCATCTGCGATATGAACGCGATATTGCGTAGCTTGTCAGTGATCTACGGCTCTGTCTATTAAATGCAGCTCCATTTGAAAGCAGGTGATGGCGATTTAGCGGTAATCAGGGAACCGGCTTTACTGACGAAATGCGCGTGACAATCACATGCGATATATCGTGCAGCCCTAATATGCATCACATTACAGGTGTTTTCATTCCAGTGTGTCAGGTTGTGTGTAGCTTTACACCAGTTTTATGAGGACACCGTTTTATGAGGACATCATAAGAACATGTTCCTGATGTTTGACTTGACTGAAGAATCTCAGTGTGTTGTTAGATTGACACAAGCCTGGTCTATGAGGACACTAGTTTTACCGGGACTCTGGGGTGCACCCATATGGAAGATTGGGATCGATACTGTTAACCCATAATTCACAGCTCACTGTAGCAAATGTCAATATTGAAAACTCATAATTGCGTTTGTTAGTTTAGATATAATCATTTTAGAAGTAGGTAAAAAGTAGCACCCTCAGTTGAAATTGACTTTCAATGAGTAATACTGCAATGAATAATTGTTTTTCTTTATTTTGATTTGATTTGTATTTGCTTTTCTTTCTTATTTTCAGATGGTAACTGAGAAGAATCAGATTCAGAAGAATAAGATACAGCAACAATAAAGGTATCAAATAAAGTAAAGTAATAATTGAGTTAGTCCTTAAAGGTGCTAAAGAGGATGTTTTGTTTTATACATTTTTGCAATATTACTTGAAACTGTGTTTACTAACTGATAAAACACTATTTATTAGGTGCACTGAAAGTAATAATATTATACAATATATATACAACATCTGTGCACGAGGTAGGGCCTTAAAAACATCAGCCAATCGCGTAAACGATTGGCCCTCTGGCTTGTCAATCACTGCCGTGACGTTCCTTGTGAGAGACGAGCGCGGCTGCGCGCTCCAGTAACTTTCCACACTCTACAGGCGCCGCATGCAATGTTTTTGTCCGGAGACAGGAGTATCAACTGCAGATTATGAGTTACCTGCGGTGAGTCCGACATAATGAATCCACTAACACGACACAGCGAATGCCGGCGGTAAACACTCGTGTTCCTATACTTGTGCACAAGTTTTGGGAGGCGTTCCCTCGAAATGAGCTGCGAAGGAGGGGGGTTGTTCTTACGCATGCGCTCATTTCAAAAACTCAGTAACAGTCTTTGGTTTCTCAGTCGACGAAAAGATCCTCTTTAGCACCTTTTAAAGAATAGAACAGATTTCAGTGTTTCTAAGAAGCAGATTGTTTGCCACAGTTATCAGTCACTGAATTATGATTGTGTGTGTGAAAAGTGAGTCATGATCACTTACTGTACAACTAGCACACCTCGTTTCACCACTATCACTCTCATACATACCCCTAACCTAACCCTAACCCTAACCCTAACCCTGAACTCAGGGCGCCATCCAAATGTATCTAGTTATCAGTGTCCTGGTAAAACTAGTGTCCTCATAGACCAGGCTTGTGTCAATCTAACAACACACTGAGATTCTTCAGTCAAGTCAAACATGAAGAACATGTTCTCATGATGTCCTCATAAAACAGTTGTAAAGCTACACACAACCTGACATACTGTGATGAACACACACACATAATGTAATGAACATTACCATGGGTTTTTAAATATTGAAATATTGATTTGAAATGGATCTATTTTGTGATCTTGTATATGATCTCAAACCAATATTTCATGTGCACATATTTATTGATCGGAAGCTGTGAATGGGGGACACTGATCATCCTGTCCATGTTTAATTTGCATTAATCACTGTCTGACTGTACATTATCCCTTTGATATATTTCATATATACTGAAGGTTTGTAACTCTTAGTTGAAGTGATTGTATATAAAGCTTTATTTCTTATTTTCAGATAAGCCGTGAGACCCCGCTGTCATCAGTGACGATTGTGCTGCTCTTACTGTGGGCCTACACCAGGTAAGTGAGAGTTGTGCTGTAAGAGAATGAGCAAATGTAGCAGAGACACTTGTGAGATCTAGGCTGTTAACATATTCAGACCAGTGTTTATGTCTAATTTGATGTTTGCAGACTCTCAGTGAGGTTGGACCTCCGCTCTCAAAATGAACACTCTGTCCCAGTCAGAAGCCAGAGATGTACAGAAGGTATTGTTTTTCTTTTTGGAAATCAAATTAGGCATGTGCAGATAAATCTAAATCCAAATTCTAATATACTTTGAGAGCCTGATTACAAAAACAATAGACAGTGTCCCAAACACTTCAGCATAAATCAAACATATACAGTACAGCAGTCTAGTTTGAACCAGTATAAGATTCCTTTACTTTTACAATTATTTTGACACTACCGTTCAAAAGTTTGGGGTCAGTAAGAATTTTTAATGTTTTAAAAGAAGTATCTTCTGCTCACCTAGCCTGCATTTATTTGATTAAAAATACAAACAAAAACAGTAATATTGTGAAATATTATTCCAATTTAAAACAGCTGTTTTCTTTGTCAGTATACAGTAAAGTGTAATTTATTCCTGTGATCAAAGCTGCATTTTCAGCATCATTACTCCAGTCTTCAATGTCACATGATCCTTCAGAAATCAATCTAATATGATGATGTGATGCTCAAGAAACATTTATTATTATTATCAATGTTGAAAACGGTTGTGTACAATTTTTTTTCAAAATTCTTCGATGAATAGAAAGTTCAAAAGAACAGCATTTATTTAAAATAGAATATTTTCTAACATTATAATTGTCTTTACTGTAACTTTTGATCAGTTTAACTCATCCTTGATGAATAAAAGTATTGATTAATTTTATTTCTATCCCCCAAAAATAAAATTAAAATTCTTACTGCCCCCAAACTTTTGAACGGTAGTGTTTAATGTTACAAAAGATTTAGATTTCAGACAAATGCTGTTCTTTTGAACTTTCTATTCATCATAGCATCATTAAATAAAAATGTAAATAACTGTTTTCAACATTGATAATAATCATAAATGTTTCCTGAGCAGCAAATCATCATATCAGAATGATTTCTGAAGGATCATGTGACACTGAAGACTGGAGTAATGATGCTGAAAATTCAGCTTTGATCACAGGAATAAATTACACTTTACTGTATATTGACATAGAAAACAGCTGTTTTAAATTGGAATAATATTTCACAATTTTACTGTTTTGTTTGTATTTTTAATCAAATAAATGCAGGCTAGGTGAGCAGAAGATACTTCTTTTAAAACATTAAAAAAATCTTACTGACCCCAAACTTTTGAACGGTAGTGTACATTCATATGGCCAATTTTCTTTATTTAAAAAAAGTGTCAACACTTTACAGTAAGGTTTATTGTAAGTATTAGTTAACATGAGCTAACAATGAATGAACAAATCCTGTAGAAGTTTTATTAATCTTAGCTAAGGTTAATCTCAACATTTCCCAAGACATTTTAGGATCCAGTGTTTTATCTGTTAACCTAAAATATGCGTGTTCATGTTAGTTCACAGTGCATTATTAACTCACATTTACAAGGGTTTTGCTCAGTTGATTCACGTTAGTTAATACAATAACAAATGAGACCTTATTGCAAAGTTGCAAAAAATATATATTCCCTCACTACTACTACTACTACTAATAATAATAAATAAAATTAAATAAAAATGCAAACAAGTTATTGGTCAACATTACTTAGGCTACATAAAAAGAAACACAATACATGTGCTATGGATGAATAAAATGAAAGCCTGTTGGGAAATGATTTTACTCAAACCATATTGTTGATGAAAATAATAAGAACAATACAAGTTGTAATGTTTTAGAAAAAAAAAGTGTATATAAACATCTTTATTAAACATCTTTAGCATTACTGTTTCAAATAACACTGTTTTAGCATGAACCTGAAGAGCTGAATGAACACCCATAAACCAAAGCGCTTTGTTAGATGGTTTTAGCTCAACGGGATGCAACTTATATATGATAAAGTAGATATTTATACAAAAAAATTACAACTTATACCTGCACAAAATCATGCGCAGATGTACATGAATTAAGTCACAAAGTGTGAACTCCTGTTCTAGATACGCTCCCCACAACAACACACTAAAAAACGGCAACTAATCCAAAATAATTCACAGCGTTTTATTACAGTCGTGTTCTCATTATAATGTTATGTATATATGACAGTCCCAGCCATAGTTATTAATGTTATCCATTGCTGTTTGAGTGCGCATGCTGAAGAGATGATCACCGGTAGGCCTACAATGAAGCGCTTTCCTGCCGCGTTCATTAACTCAACCAAATGCATCCTATTTGAGTTTAATCAGATATATATACACAAAATAAAAAAATACAACTTATAATTCTACCAAAGGCTGCGAATGCACAAGCAAACTGACTGTGCTAGTCATAAAGGTGTAACTCCGCAGATGCGCTCTTCGCGTAACAACGCTCTGATTTCACAGATTTGTGATTCACTTTAACTGTATCTTCCTTCAAGCAGTTCAATACTATCATGGAGAACAGCACACATCATATAATCCATTATTTATCAGTGAAATAATCCATTATTTATCAGTGTTAAAATATCGGCCTAGTTCGGACTGAGAATGATATCATTAAAATGAGCATTTATCGGCCAGTAAGATATGGTGGCTGATATATCACGAATCCCTGATTGTTTATGGCAGTATATTCATAGAGTTTTAACTATATGCATGATTTTAATGTTAACTTATGTCACTGTTTTAAATGTGTAGGTCACTACTATAACACATTAGTTTGATCACTATTAATACTGAGTGGTTTAAAATGTACCATCATACCTGAAGACATTTGTGTTGAGCATGTGAACACAATAGCCAATCGGATGCGTTTGTTAGTCTGTATGAGTTTTTGTTTAGCGCGAGTGCTGCATGTTGAATCGTTTCATTATAACCAACAAAGTATAGACACAATGCCAATAAGAGATAAAGTGCACAACATAGACAGACACACACACACACACAACTTCATTTATTATAACGGACGTTTCTGCAGAAGTGCAGCTTTGTGTTTCTCGTGTTGTAATCGATAGCTTCAGTGGCTAATATGGCAGCGTTCTTTGCTTTCTGTAGGCCTATATAACACATTTGTTTATGCTGCTAACTACACATTGCATAGTTTCTGGATTGACAAATGTATTTATATGTGCGATTTAAATCCAATTGATGCTGATAACCATAGCAATGGGTGGAACAAAATAATCCTGATGCTGTGTGTCAAATGATCTTTTTATTAAGTATTGGAGTGTAAATAATAGACCTCCCACTTTTGCAATGTAATGTATTACTTTGTTCATTTGTTCAAACTGGCTACTCAGTGACTTTTTACTTTTAAATGTACAGATATTTAAATATAAAATTGTTCTAAGCTCTTTCTTTTGTCATCTGTCCTGACAGAATTAATTATTTCATTTGTGAATGAATAGGACATGTTGATATTCCAAACTTTTTCTTTGCATTTATTGTGGATTTACTGTCAGTACTGTGCTCACAGTTCACATGGGTACAGTATTTTGTACTGTGGATACAGTGTTCCTCCACCACCACCAAAGACCATTTCTGACCCAGGAAAAACCCTGTAATGTAAATAGTTTTAATTGTATGTTTTCAGTTGACAGTGATCAATCAGTGTTAATCAGTGTTAAGTATCTGTACTGCTTCATTTGGATCATCTCTGAATCCTTTGTCTGTAGTGGAATGTTTATTTTTCTTTCTTTACCTTGCTTTCAGGTGAGCCCTGAGAAGGACCAGTTATCAATGGACCATCAAGATGGTGTTAGACGGAGAAGGTAATAAAAAGAGCATTGCATCCTTTTAGAAAATGCTAGTCTAGTGAGAACTTTTTCACATAATCTTTGGGCCTGTTAACACCTGGTCATTTCATGTGTTTTTTACTGATTTGTTCAAACAATTTCATTTACGCTTGGCCACATAAATGTGTCTGTACAGAATCAGGGGCCATATTCACAAAACATCTTAAGGCTAAAAGTAGCTCCTAACATGCCGATTTATGAGAAACTCTATATACTATATACTATAATCGGTGTGTCAGTCCTAATTTTTGCTCTTAAGAGTATTTCACAAAACATTTTAGTGCTAAAACTAGCTCCCAAATCTGTAAAAAGTTAGGAGTAGTCAAGAGGACTCCTAAATCACTAAGACCAAATCACAAACAATCCTAATGGCTGTTGATGCCAATCCGCCCAAAGACACTGAACACTATTGAGACAATAGCGATAGAGCCTGAACCTTTTCTTCATACATGAAATAAATATTTGGATTTATAGATTTGAATTTATGAAAAAATGCCAAAAATCTATAATAAATAAATAAAGTCCAATTACCTGTAGCAGTTGTTTTCACGAAATCACACTTACAAATAATTGAATAGAGTAAAAAACCAAGTGTAATAAGTGTATTTGGCGTCCTGTTCAAGGCGGTCGAGGGATTCGAGTTTGAAAATTCAGCCCAAATCCATAGTACTTCCTCATATCTCCACTGAGAGTGAGGAACGGGGTGGCGACGGGATGCAGAAAATGGTCGAGGTAACTATAGGTGAGATCGGCTCTAGTCAGTGTATATATACCTCCTCTCGAGCCAATTAGACTGCTTGAACACGCTCCTCCATCATTTGACGCTTGAATTCTGCAACCTCTCGAGATGCAGACATGTAAGAGGCTGACAATTAGCTGAACGTATACTAGTTTAATTGACCCTTCGCCAGGAGTTTGATTGACAAACAATCTAACCAATTATAACGCTAAATCCACCATTTTGTCCGACAAAGCAGTCAGGAGTTAGAAGATTAACCTCGGTGGACTTGAACTTGAAAAATGGTGTACTGATGTCTTTCTGTGTTTTAAACAACATTCCTTCTGATGTTCATTCATGTTTATTTGATGCTATAAATGAACTAGTAGGAAGAGATGATCGATTCACGAGCCGCTTGAGCGGAGGCGCTACAGTGATCTGTCTTCAATTCCCTTACTATACGCAGATTTAACAGTATTCACATCATTAAAAGCTACCACTATGAGCTCCATTTTATTGATCATGAGCAGCATCAGCACTGGTCAAATCATTTATTCTCACATCTTTTAATGAAGATGATTGTGTGTTGAGCGTTTTCGACTTTTTAAGTTTCATTTGAGGTATTTTGCACGTCAGCTTACTGAAGAGATACTCATCTGTTCATCTGCGCCAACGCATGCTGCAGTAATGCTGTCATATCTTTCTATAACATGCCTATAACACATTCTCACATGTTTATTATTTAGTATTTTTGGGAGGAGTAAAATGTATTATTGTATAAATGTATATATTGTTTTAGACAACGTCCAAAGTGATTTGAGCGATCGGATTTAAATCCGTCTCGAATGAGTTTCGGAGGGCATTTACACCTGGTATTTTCATGATTGCATAGCAATCCATTCAGAGAAAATGCATGAAGTGACCAGGTGTAAACAGGTTTAAAAAAAACTTTTGAACCAAATGAGCTGAAAATATTTTTATATGCCTCATAATAGTGCTGGACGGTATGACCAAAAATTTATATCACGGTATTTTTCAAAATTATATCGGTTTCACGGTATATGACTGTGTGTGTGTGTGTGTGTGTATATATATATATATATATATATATATATATATATATATATATATATATATATATATATATCCCTCTACATGACCGGGCGTTAACCACATTTTCTTCTGATTGAGAGAGGAAATACTGCAGTAGATTGACTAGAATGCCCTGTTTTACTGTCAGGATGAGTGAATATTGTAGAAAAATGTAGAGTTACAGGTTTACAAAACCCCACAAAATGATGCTGTGGGGAGGCAACAACCAATAAAACACAGACCTGCAACACACTCATTACAGACACATGAATATTAAAATATGACCATGGAGATAGAAAAAAAAGAGTTGAGGGCACCTTAAGCATTTTAATAATCTAACGCTATATAACAACAAACTGCCAAAAACAGGGAGAAACGCGGAAGAACATTTAAACTGTCTAAGGATATTTTCAGTACATTTAAGAGCACTACAGTCTCTGAACAAATGACACACGTAAGTTTAACACAGAAAGAATAAAGCAGTTAAATTTTTGACCGTTCTTCTTTGAATTGTCAGTCTATTTATTAACTTACATCGTCTTCTGTGTAGCAGAATAACCCATTGTGTCATCGCGGTCGTGATCAGACGTACAGTTCAGTGTCCTTTGCATAAAGTTACATTTCATTTGAAGAAGACGTGACGAAATATGTGCGCATACACGCTGCTGGTTCATGTTTAGAGCACTAGAGTATATGAAATAGGTCCATAAAAAACGTAAACATGCTTGCTCCGGTCTATATAATATGATCCATGTGGAGAAAGTTGTTAATCTCATCACGGCGCTCCGTGCAGAAACCGCTCTGTCTCGCGTGCTGGTTGAATTCTCAGCTGTAATCAAGGACTGAATCCGAAATCGCCCCCTATAACCTCAAATAGGGCATTATTTGAGGCGACAGCCATTTGTAGTGGCGTCCGAAACCATAGTGGACGTTATTGAGTGCACTCATTCAATCCCACAATGCACCACAATGAGTGTACAGCCGATGCACACACAACGGCTGTCCGAATTCACTCACTCATTTTCATTCATTCTTTCAAGTGAATAATATAAGTGGATAACGTAGGGAATAGTGAATGAGGCTTTAGGGGGTGATTTCAGACTTACTGTGATGTGATCTCAGCTGTGCTCTCACTACAGTGCAAGAGTGAAACGGGACGCTCTCAAACAGTGACGCTGCGCCGCGTTCTGAACGTTGGTTAAGCGACACATACCGGTATTGCGGTATCATCAAAATTCATAACAAAAATAAATACCGGTATTCGGTATGAACCGGTATACCGCCCAGCACTACCTCATAATAAGATAAATTTTGGTCTTTGTGTTTTGTTTCATTGCTTTGGCAAAGCATTTCAAACAAACTAAAATCAACAGCACGATGTGGCTTTGTGCCCTTATCAAATTGCAAAAGCTGATAATTTATTAAGACTGTAGTCCGTTGCGCTCTCCGTTTCAAAGTGGAGAGCACACTTTGCTCACTCGATCATCTTGTGATTCTGTGTTTTCCACGTCTCAGTTCACAGGGAATGAATGCAGTGAACTCTATCTCAGCATGTGCCTTGAGTTTAACATGCATTTGGGAACGCAACGAGCACCAGTTACACATTTCACATTCGCATTATTTACAAAATTTGTGTGGCCAGTTGTTTCAAGTATTTCACCTGATTTGTAATAAGATGCATTTATAAACCTGTTTTCACTGAAACAGCTTAAGCGAAGAAATGAAGACAGAAGTATTGTAATGTCATATTGTAAAATAATTTTTCATTTACAGTAGTAGTATATTTCTGTCTTGGCAATAATTCTAATAATAGTCATCTAAAAGTATTAGTTATTATTATTATTATTATTATTTTTATGTATTATTAAACAGCATAAAGTTTCATAAATTACTTTTGAAAACAGGTTAAACCGAAGATGTTCTTGTTTTTTAAAATTCTGTTTTTCTTCAAGATGAGATCAGTATGATGGATCCTAATGCCAGTGATCCTGATGAAAGCGTTTCTCAGGATGTTGTTCCTGCTGGAGCTGCGCAGGCGTCTCCAGTAATGCTGGTATGTGTTAACTAACAGGTTTATGTTTATTATTATTTTAACCCATTATTATTTTAGATTATTTCCATAAATACAATGCATAGATACAATTATATATTTATAGTTCAACTTAACATTTGTATTTTCACGAAAGAAAAATGGTTTTAAGCCAGTTATTTATATCTATTGCTGTAGTGTGTCAGTAGGAAATATCAGTTTATATTTCCAAACATTCCTTTTGCCATTAATTGTAATAATTAATGAACAATAATCAGTTATTATATACAGAGATTTTTGCACTTATATAGTGCAACTTTTCTATAAGAATATTATTGGAATCAGGGTTGCACCAACATTGTAAATCTGGTTGATACAAATGAGTTTATCATTTTTGTGTTGGTAAAACACCTGGAGATGTTTAAAGGGATAGTTCACCCAAAAATGAAAATGTGATGTTTATCTGCTTACCCCCAGCACAGCCAAGATGTAGGTGACTTTGTTTCTTCAGTCGAACACAAATGATGATTTTTTACTCCAACCATTGCCGTCTGACAGCTGTATAATGGGTGTCAATGGGAGCACAATTTATGAGTCAAAAAACATGCACAGACAAATCCATATTAAACCCTGCGGCTCGTGACGACACATTGATGTCCTAAGACACGAAACTATCGGTTTGTGTGAGAAACCGAACAGTATTTATATAATTTTTTACTACACCATGTCCAACTGCGTTCAGCACTCGGTTAGTGATGTCTGATCGCGCTCTGACAACAGCAGTGATGTCTCGAGCATATACTTCAATGAGTGCCAGACATTACTTCCACTGTTAGACCGCGATCAGACCTCACTGGTGTATTAGAGGTCAAAAATGATATAAATACTGTTCGGTTTCTCGCACAAACCGATCTTTTCGTGTCTTAGGACATAAATGTGCCGCCACGAGCCGCAGGGTTTCATTTGAATTTGTCTATGTATATGTTTTGACTCTTATGAATTGTTTCCATTGACACCCATTATACAGCTGTCAGACGGCAACGGTTGGAGTTAAAAATCATCATTTGTGTTCGACTGAAGAAACAAAGTCACCTACATCTTGGCTGCGCTGGGGATAAGCAGATAAACATCACATTTTCATTTTTGGGTGAACTATCCCTTTAACAGGCTGATAACATTTAATCTCCAGAATAATATTTTGTGTCACTTGAAATTTTATTTTGAGATATCAGGTGTATAACCAGTTTTAAGTTCTAGGTATTTGAAATCTTAAATCTTAGTTTCCTGATCAGTATGTAACTGATTTCTTGCAGATGTTCAGAAGATGCCCATTTGGAAAACTGCTGAGTTTGTCAAGGTACCTGAGGTTTAAATTAGAGTACGACCATCATTGTAAGTACATGAGCTTTGATAGAGTGGGAGCTTAATAAAGTATGTATCTGTACAGAGAATGAGAGTTCGGCAGAAATTAAAAAACGGAAAGGAAAAGGACAAAAGGTTTGCTGGTCAGATGCTGAAGTTACAGCTGTAATTGATCATTTTAAGGCACAACCTTAACCAAAGGAAAATTGTGGACAAAACACAGGAGATTTTGTAAGAAATCAAGGAATTAGCTTGAAAAGAAAAGCACAAAATAAGTGATGTTGCATTGTGTCTCATTTGATGCTGTTGTATAAGGATTATTATTTTAGTTGTTGGTTATGTTAGTTTCATTCTAGAGCATGAATATACTAAGACTTCACTCTGTAAATCTCTAAAGTTTAACTGTTCTTTAAAGCAGTAGTTTGTCACAAAAACATGACAATTTAATATTCAACATTATTATTGATCTGACTGCATTGACACTATTGTATGAGAACTGAAGAGCTGAGCTGCTGCTGCTGTATAGATGAAGTGAACTAAATTAATAACTGATGAGTTTTACAACATAATTGAATCAACACTGAACTGACTCGGGCTGAACAATGACACGATACTCTTCTAGAGCTGCTGTACAGCCCAAACAATCTTTGTTGAACAATGTTCCTGTTATGAGTGCTGCTTTGAAACAATATGTAGTTTAAAAAGCGCTTTATAAATAAAGGTGACTTGACTTGACTCAACAATTCTGTTCACATTTTTTCAAAGTTTTGAATGGTTGCCATTTCAATATGTCAAAACAGTAATGATGCTGTATGCTTTCTGATTACACAGATTACACAGTTGTCCATGTGTTATTGACCTAGTTTTTTAGTTGTGGATTTCATTTTCCCCTTAAAATGCCATTCCATGATGGTATTACATGGTTAAAACCGGAAAAACTCAATGTTTATGTTGTTATTTTAAGTCATAATTAAAGTACTTCTAATACACACTGGTCCCTGTAATGTTGGAGTGTGTCAGTTGTGTATTGTGTTTAAGATCAGGTACTCATTAATCATTTCAGTCTTGCTAATACACCATATCGTCAGGTTTGTGTGTTGTTTGTGGTCATGTACCATTAAACACACTAGTCCCTGTAATGTTGGAGTATGTCAGGTGTGTATTGTATTGAGGAACCGGTACTCATTAATCACCTCAGTCTTAGTAATACACCATGTCGTCAGGTTTGTGTGTTGTGTGTGGTCATGTACCATTAAACACATCCGTCCTTATAATGTTGGAGTGTGTCAGGTGTGTATTGTGTTTAAGATCAGGTACTCATTAATCACCTCAGTCTTAGTAATACACCATATCGTCAGGTTTGTGTGTTGTGTGTGGTCATGTACCATTAAACACATCCGTCCTTATAATGTTGGAGTGTGTCAGGTGTGTATTGTGTTTAAGATCAGGTACTCATTAATCACCTCAGTCTTAGTAATACACCATGTCGTCAGGTTTGTGTGTTGTGTGTGGTCATGTACCATTAAACACATCCGTCCTTATAATGTTGGAGTGTGTCAGGTGTGTATTGTGTTTAAGATCAGGTACTCATTAATCACCTCAGTCTTAGTAATACACCATATCGTCAGGTTTGTGTGTGTGTGTGGTCATGTACCTGTAAAACACACTAGTCCCTGTAATCCAGAGAAATGACATGTTTTGTGTATTGTACAATAGGTGTCCTCATAAATCAGGTTGTACCCAAAAATCACAATTATGTCATAGGCGGGAACATTTTAGGATGGGCGGGAATGTCCTTGTATACCACTGATATATCAGGTTGTCATATTTTCCGTTCTGTTGTGTGTAAAGAAACTTTAAAGCCAGATTTGTGATCTGCAGATCAAAACAAAATTTTTGATAGTTTTATCATCACTGTAGGGCATCGGGAAAGGTGTGTCCCCCTAAACCACAATCCTACTGGTTTGAGCATCAAAGTCCTCGTAAACCACAAAAACCAGTATGTGTGTGTGTGTGTGTGTGTGGGCATGTTTTTGTGAAATATCAGGACACGAATGTGTATAATGACATAGGTATGACATAGGTATTTCAAGGAGAGGGTGATTTATGAGGACATTACCCATGTCCCCACTTTTCAAAAGGCTTATAAATCCCACAGAATGAGTTTTTGTGAGTATGCACAGTTTCCTGTGATGGTTAGGTTTAGGGTTAGGGGTAGTGTAGGGGGATAGAAAATATGGTTTGTACAGTATAAAAACCATTACGTGTGTGTGTGTCCATTACCATTACTTGTGTGTGTGTCCATTACCATTACTTTTGTGACATATCAGGACACAAATTTGTATAAAAAGACCAAGCTTCAGCGCACATACACACTCGAACATGCAAACCTATAGACTAAACACGTAAATGAACGGCAAGAACGCATTAAAGGTATTTGGTTTTCAGTAGGAAAGATGTAATTTAAGCGGCCCCTAAAGTAACAATTAACAATTTTTACAACGGAAGTGATTCCATCAAAAACCAACTTTAGCTTGATAAGAAATTTCCTATTGTCACTGTGAAGCTGCTTTGAAACAATATGTATTGTGAAAAGCACTGTATAAATGAAGATGACTTGACTTGACTTAATGACATGGGTATGACATAGGTATTACAAGCAGAGGGTGACTTACGAAGACATTACCCCATGTCCCCATTTTTAAGATAAAGTAAAAATGTGCAGTTTCCTGCACTGTAAAAAATGACCGTGATTTCAACAGTAAAAGACTGCTGCGGTGAAAATCTATTAATTGGTTTCCAGAAAGTTTCCGTACTATAGACGGTGAATAACTGTAATAGATTTAACGGTACATTTAATGTAATTTTACGGTAAAATACCATTAAATTCACAGTTTTTGGAAGTGAAAAATAATAATTCATTGTACAATTTACAGTGAAAAACCATAAATTTACATTCCCACAATTCCCTGTGTGACACTTCACATTTGATATATTTTCGTTGAAATAACTCTGTTTCTTCTTAGTTTTTCTATTTTTTTTTTCTAATCAGTTATGCACATTAGGGTTTTATGTTACATCTAATGTTGTTAAATTAATGTTTATTGCATTTTTAAAATTTCATGCATGTTACCATGATGGTGTTTCGTGTGTGTGTGTGTGTGTGTGTGTGTGTGTGTGTGTGTGTGTGTGTGTGTGTGTGTGTGTGTGAATGACACTGTGTGCACCTTCTATATGTTAGGTTTGTCCTTCTCAGCTTGTGGAAAATCTGCTTGTGATGAACTTTGATTCATCATGTGACTCTCATCACCACTGTGTCTGGTGACTGTCAGTGTATTATAAAGGTACAAAACAGATATTAGTACTTCATTAGGTTGGTAAATTAACATCATATCAGTTAATGAAATACGTTATTTTACCGTAAATTTAACTGATTTTTTTATTTTTTACGTTGCTACTGTATTTTTTACGGTAAAGTTCTGGCAACCACAGCTGCCGTTTTTTACCGTAAATTTTACTGGAATTTTTTTTACAGTGTGTGATGGGTAGGTTTAGGGATAGGGTTGGTGTAGGGCGATAGAAAATATGGTTTGTACGGTATAAAAACTATTACGCCTATGGAATGCCCCCACAATCCACAAAAACAAACCTGTGTGTGTGTGTGTGTGCGCATGCACAACAGTGGAGGCTAAACAGCTGCCAATTTGCAAAGCTTGTGGGCATGACAAACATGAGCGCATGTGTGAACATTGCCCTCTGACTGCCTGTCTGTCTGTTTCGCTCTCTATAATGTCAATCGTCCATTTCTTGTTGAGCTGCTTCCACTTTTTCCTCAGAGTAAGTGTATAGCTTACTGTAATCAGAAAAGACAGCAATTAACATGAATGTAAAAAAAAAAAAAAAAAAAAAAAAAATAGATTGAAACTAAATCTAAAGTTCCTAAAGAGAGAGAATAAGCAGAAACTGGGGTTTGTGATAAAGAAATTAGACCATATTAATATGTATAATTGTGTAATTTATATAATTTTATTACAATAAAGACATTTTTAAAATATATTTAAAATTAAAATATATTTAAAATAAACATAACTATATTTCACTATATAATACAATTTCTAAGTGATTCAAAAACTGAAAGTACTTAGTGAAAGTACTGAATAAATTCTTCCTAAAGTGAACCATTAAGGCGGTGCACTGGAAGCCTTTGAATGTGCAGTTAGTTTACATATTATTTAATAAATACTGCAAATAAATAAATAAATAAATAAATACATATGCTCATTCCCTGTGTGATTGTGTTTTTCATAACCACCATAAATAAATAAATAAAACAAATACTTGAACATTTATACTATTCTACACTTTATGTGGAACTCACTGTGATTTATTTATCATTAATATTTATTTATTTATAAAAATCAATTTGTCCATCTTCAAAAGACTTGCATACATACTTGTAATTGTGTGTACACACACACACACACATGAACACACTAAGACCAAAAAAAGCCTTACACTGACTTCAGTCATTATTAGGGAGTTATTATGCTTTTCACTTTAGAATACTGTTCCAAATTCCTTCTAAAGGATTTGGTAATACTTGAGACATTTCTAGTGAGTTATCATGATCTTCGCTTTAAAATTAATTACATATTATGCATTACTCACATCAATTATGAACCTGTATATAGTAGTTCTTAGTAGTCCTCTGGGAGGTAAGAAAACAAAAATAGTTACTGATTAGCTAATATTGAACTACCTCATTCAACTGAGTGCTATTACTTATTAATTCATTAACCAGAGTTCCTTGTTAGTTAATAGTAGTTAGTATAATGTTAATATTGTGTTACTTTTTTGATCCTGTTATTCATTAATGAGGAACAGTATTCCAAAGTGTTACTGACAAAGCTTCCCATCATATCCGCAGCAGACAGACACTCTACATCCTCCACTGCCGCCTACATAGACGATCCCTCACTGACCTGGAACCTCAAACAACTTATCATTCACTATATTTGGTGGATTTGTTTTTTTTTTTTTTTTTTTTTTTTCTACAGAGCTCATTGCATTGCATTGCATTTTTGGGATTGCTTTCTCTATGAGGGATATATACAATGCTGTTTTAGCAGTTTGCTGTCATGTGGAGAATCGTCTTAATTTATCGTCGTCTTCATTGTCAACATAGGTCGATCACATGGTTTGGAAAGCTCTAAACTTTATTTTTCTCTCTGTGTGATGGTTCCTGATTATTCCTGTCATCTTCTCATCCGCTTCGGAACAGCGCAGCACTAATTAAAGCCTGAAGCTGCAAACGAGCTGACAAGATTTTACTACCACAGCAAAACTTACAGACACACTAAAATTAAACACCATCCCACATGTGACTACACATAGAAACCTGAACACATATAGACTCCTGCTTATGATCACAGATTACACAATGAACTCTGATGGGCGGCTCTTCATTTAAATGAAATTACCATGCATGCAAATTAAATGCAAAGATGTCAATTTGATAGTGCCTGCACAAAATGCAAATTCCAACCTGCCTGGCAGTCATATGCAAATACTGATCTAACGATCATCTTTATAACACATGAGACAAATTAAACATCAAAATCACAACAGATGCACAATGACCAGATAAAAGAACATGCCACAGGACAAATCATATGATAAATCATGTTTATTTGTGTGTAACATCTTCTCTGCCCTTGTGAAAAAGACGTGCACTTAACTGTACTTTCAGATGATATAATATTAATGATATAAAGACCACTTAATTAAAAAAAGTACACTTTTCTGACAATGTTAAGTGCACTTTTAAAACATGCACATTGTAATAATGTGCAAGCACATGTAACATGTAACAATAACACTGCAAAATAAAGTTTTACCTAAGTTACCTACATTTTAAAAGTACACTTTTTGTTCAAAATTTAAATAATGAGTCAATACGGCATCAGTCTTTCTTCCAAAACGTGTTTTTGTCTTACCCTGATTCACTATAGTAACTGTGCATTCACACCGCAAATTCGCCTTGTTGCCCTGCCCTGCCAACAACGCTGTACTGTGCATTCAAACCACCGCCGGCGGAAGGGTCAAAGTAAATGACAAGTTGTGGCAACCAATCGGAATCCTCTCAAGCAAGGACCTTCAACTCTCCTTGACGCTCTCACCATCCAAGACGCGCCACGCCAATCTTGCCTGAGCTCGCCGCTGGCTCACATTGAATGAAATGAATGACTTCCTGTTACTTTGACGCTCTCGCCGGCGGTGGTGTGAACGCACGGTAAGCCTATTATAAATGTTTATATTTTAGACCGTGCATGTCTCATCATATTTGTTAATAGAGGAAAGTTGTCCTGTCTACTTTGATGTGTATATGGTGTGGGAGTGCCATTGGTTAGTCATCACAGTGAGCAAGAAATGTTGACATGGAGCAGGCAGAGATGGCATTTTTTACCCAATAGTTGCATCCCAAATGACACACTATGCACTTATACACTATGTACTCATCCATGTAGTGCATGAACTGTATAATGTTATTTTGTCATTTAACAACAGAGTGTTTTTTCCTTTGTGCTTTGTTGTTTGATTATCATTAAAAAGATGGCAGCATGAATATTAGGCTAATGTCACTTTAAGACCTAATGCACTGATCCAATATACTGTTACACATGAGTTGTATTCCTTAAGTGTTTACGTTCACTTAAGACATAACAATCAATGTTTACAAGGATACTCGCATACACAGGCATTCTGAAAATTTTGAAGATGTGAAAGAGAACTCAATTCAGTATTTGCACGCTGTTTGAGATGCATTTTTCTGGAAGAGTGCTTCAGAAGTGTGTTGCAGACAAAAAACTTCTCAAACAGCATGCAAGTACCAAAATGAGTTGTCTATCGCATCTTCTTGCACTTGAATACTTAAATTCGCAAGGCTTAAAAACATGTGCAAATTATTCGATTTATTCGATTATTCCCTTGAAATTGTAACTGAATTTATTAATTACGATTATCACAATTGACATTGAATGATGTATTGAATAGCTTTATACCATTGTTTGAAGCAACTGCATGCCATATTTTTGTATAAAAAAATTAAGAAAAACAAAAAAACAATCTGAAAACAATTTTTCTTTAGCATTAAACCTCAAATGTCAACTATATATTGGATTGGTTTCTTTTTTAAATAATAATAAAAAAGTCAGCATATGCATGGTATAATAATAGGGGCTTTTGCCATCAGTGTGGTTCCACGAGAACTACTGTTCCCCTAGGGCCTGAAGTGACGTAAACTGCGCTTGTTATTGTGACTTATTTTGACGGTGCGGCAGATAGATAGATAGATTAGATAGATAGATAGATAGATAGATGATAGATAGATAGATAGATAGATAGATAGATAGATAGATAGATAGATAGATAGATAGATAGATAGATAGATAGATAGATAGATAGATAGATAGATAGATAGATAGATAGATAGATAGATAGATAGATAGATAGATAGATAGATAGATAGATAGATAGATACATAGGCTGTGTACACATCTTTTTAAAAATTGTGGGTGCTGGTGTTTCGCGTGCATTCGACGTATCAATGTACGCCTATGCAACTGGTAGCTCCTTTTGTGCTAGGTTAGACCTTTTACATTCTGAAGTAGTCGTGATTCACCTCTCACTACGTGACATGCTCATAACACACCTCTTAAACATGCAGAATAATGTAAGTGGATATTTTTTCCTTGTAATCGCACCTTTGAACAATTACGAAATCGTGGCATCTGTAATCGTAATCGCGATTAGAAATTTGATTAATTGTGCAGCTCTAGTGCAAATGATACATTTTAGTGACGATGACACAATCAGGCAAGTTATACTTCTGTCAACTGTCCTGAGCGTAATTCAAGCTGGCCTGGGGCCATCGGGCAGTCCGTATTGTCGAGCCCTGTATAACTTTGAACAGAAATTACATTAAATAATATTTTATTTTACAAATTAGTTTACCTTGTCTGTAAATTTGGCATTACACTTTCATATATTTCATATTTCAAAGAAGTTATTATGAAATTACATAAAAAGATGCTATTAAGTGGGTCAAAAAAGCAGTCTAAAGTGCAGCTAATTCAGTAATATAATGTAACTGTGGCGACCAGGAGCCGTGAGGGAACGGCGCGAGACCGGTGACGCAAGTGATAATGAGCATCACCTGGGAGGCGCACCGGTCTTGAGTCTCTCACTGAGGAGCTCCGGGAGCATAAAAGGAGGATCGATGACCGTGAAGGATGAGAGAGGACCAGGCCTGGATATTATTTTATGTTTTATTATGTTTGTGTGGCCGGCAGACCTCCGCGAGGGTCTGCTGGCATTACTTTCGTTTTGTATTTGTTTATTTTGGAATTAAAGTTGAATGTTGAATGTTCGCCGGTTCCCGCCTCCTCCTTCCCATATTTACGAACTGTGTTACAGTAACATGATATAAATTTAAACTATGATACATTTTCATATAAATGCAATTAACATGTTATTAATTGTTGGAAAATATTACATTCAGTTCACTCAAGTATATTCTTTTAAAATATATTATTTACATAATAATAAGAACTCTTTTTAAAAGTATGCTTATGTATTTCTTTTTCACAAGGGTGACCTGTGATAGTTTTACCTATTTATCTGCTCTGCTCTTAATGTTAAGCTGGAGGCAGGGTTAAACTGGAGGTTATGGTTATGTTGTTGGTCTGAGTAACTTCATGTCTCCCGACTAATGAAATTGGTAAATAATGCTGGTTTATTCTGCTGCAGCTGCTGTGCAGGGTGTTTGTTTTGGATTAGCCCTGTATTGCACATTGTTTCTGGTTATTAGGGGCCAAGCACCAAAGGTGCACATCGTTTTCTTTTTCTTCTTCTTCTTCTACTACTTATTATTATTATTCCGCTCTATGGTAACCCATAGAACTGCTTGCCGGAAAATTATGAAATTTGGCACACTGATAGAGGACAGTCTGAACATTAACCACAACAATTTTGGAGTCTCTAACTCAATCCCTCTAGTGCTGCCAACTGTCCAAAATTGCACTTACGTTTATGCTAATAACTTCTGAACCGTAAAAGCTACAAAAAAAATAAAAATGTATATTATATATATTTACGATCAAAACGATTCGATTGCACCCTATGATGTTATTTTCCGTCATTAATAATAATTTTCTGCCATTTTGTTGGCTCACATCATCTTCAGACCATGCTGGCAAAAAGTTATTAAAAGCTTTTTGATGGACCAAACTGTTCTCGAATAACATGCAAACAAATTCAACAAGGAGCATGTCAAAATGGATGTATGGCTATTTTTTTTATTATAACTTCTGAACGGTTTGCCCAAAAATCATAAAACTGGTCTCTTAATTCATCATAGTGCAGCATACTGAGTCGAACAATACTCAATTTTCCCATATTGGCCATTTTGGGCGTCTGCCAATTTTGTCATAAAATGCTATACTGTATGAACGCATTATCGTATCATGACGAATCTTGGAATATGTCCTCATTACTAAAAGCTTTTAGATTGACAAAACCACTCTGGAATAACACATCGACACATTTGATGTCAATCTGATTTTGAGGCTGTAAGTCAACAAAACTTTGGCATATTAACACCAAACTTTGTATGTGTCATTGCCTCCTCACACTGACCACACAATATCAATTTAGAAACATCGTCACCTATTGGTCAAATGCCATATGCAATTAAATTACATTACATGTGCAAGAATTTATAATTTATGATCAAGACTTTTGGGTTTTACAACTGCATCAGGGCACATTCAGGAAGCCGACAGCCCTGCATCACAATCAGCAGTATTAGATTCAAACTATCAAACACACAACACATCTCACTTTGTGTGCAGTCTGATCGTTTAGGGCGCTGCTGGATTTACAGTTTTCTGTGATGTTTGAATCAAACAGTAAAGAGAAAAAGAGTGAAGCAGATGATAGTATAAATAGACAGTTAAATGTGAGACTTACACTCAGCATTGGTGAGCAGGACGGAGGCGGTGAGCAGCAGGAGACAGTGTCGGACGGAGGGTAACGCTACACGGACGCTTGGCACAGGCATGATGTTACGACTCACCCGCTGAGTGTGCCGGCTCACAACGCTCCTGCAACACTCTCACAACCTACAGACAAAGAAACACAAGCAATGAATAAATCAAAAGATATTTCAAGATATTTGGTTTATTTCATGACTGAACATTATTTTATATTTTAAGGTAATACACTACAGGCACAACCATTGTTTTTTTTATTTTTGTTTTATTCAGTCTTGAGGTCTAATTTGCTTGTATAACATGTCGTCTTTCAGACTAGTATAAGAAAACATTCAAAACACACATTTAAGTGTATATTACACTTTATCTATTTGCGCCTGTAGATTTCAATTTCAATACAATTCTTTTAAGGCTGTTCTCTCAAAATGAGTTTTATCTCCACTTCAGCAGCACTTACACCAAACTTTCCAGGTTTGTCTTACAGTTTAATCTATATTCTGAAGATTTTTACAGAGGGGGGTGCTGATATAAAATTCAGCATGATTTATATAATTTTGTTTATGGAGTGATAAAAAAAGAGATATCCAATATCCCCTCAGTAAAAACCTTAAATCCCTACAGTTTTGTTAAAATATGTTAACACAGTGAAACAAATAATTTTGAACCCGGCTTTATCCAGTGTTCATATTTATGTTTTGGAAATGTAAGCATATAAGTGCATATTTAATTAGATAAGGCTTCCTTTTATTGTTTATACGTAACTTACTATACATTTCGCATTTTCAAAACTTGTAAAACAAAAAAATTG
>NC_090231.1:46797888-46972888 GCF_024489055.1 Chanodichthys erythropterus | reverse complement strand
GTCCATTTGTTTTGAAGAAGGTGTGGCTTTGAAAAGCACTCTGAAGGGAGGGTGGGAGTCATGCTTTCAAAGCTAGCATGCTATTGCTAGCCTCTCCGAAACTGCCCACCATACCTTTACATGTACTTATTTTTTTACAAGGGTTAAAGATCTGGGCTAGTAACTCAAAGGTCATAGCATTAAGTCTCTTGCAGCTGTGGTTCATTAGGAATTATGCAAATCAAGTATCTGCAAATTAGGTGCAATCTGATTGGAACAACATGTAAACTAACTCTGAAAGTAGAAGAAATACAAGAAAATGATTGTTTCTAAATTAAAATACTGATGACACTTAATAAAGCTACTCTCAGATGATTAGGACTGGGTAAAAACCCAGATGATTTTTCAGATAAATCACAAACTTCATTTGAAAAACAATTTTCACCCTGGAATTGTTAGTGAATTTCACAATTAATTACAAAGACATGGCAAATAACACTTTAAATTAAAAGTGAAATTTTGAAGTAGAAAGAAATGTTTCCTTTTAAACAAACTCTACTAATAATCTTTTCAAATGTTATTTGCAAAAAATATTATTTACAGTATTATCCAAAACTGAATTTGATTCAGAAATCATTCTAATATGCTGATTTGCTGCTCAAGAAACATATCTGATTATTACCAATCATGTTGAAAACAGTTGAAACTATGATCTATTTAATTTTTCTGGATTATTTGATGAATAGAAGGTTCAAAATAAGTATAAATATTTTGTAACATTATAAATGCCACTTTTGATCAACTTACTGCATACTTTCTGATAAAAATAAATAAATAAATGAATGAATAAATGAAATAATCATTAACACTTTACATTAAGGTACCATTAGATTTAGCTATATATATATATATATATATATATATATATATATATATATATATATATATATATATATATATATATATATATATATATATATATATATTAATTAGTAAATGTAAAAGATGAATAATTTCTTTAGAAGTATTGTCATGGTTAGTTTAACTAATGGAACATTATTGTAGTATAACCTATTAGTTTATTAATAATACAATTTTAATCTCAAGTTTATGTATTTGAATATAAATTTCTCTCTCTTAACTATCTAAAGTATAAGAGAAAAAGGTAAAAAGGTGAAAAGAGTGAGAAAATGATCGGTGCAGAAAATTCTTACTGAATGAACCCTGAAAACAAACCACAACTATAAAGAGATTGAAAAGATGTCACCTGTGCATCCAGTAAAAAGAGAAAGTCCAACATTTATCACACACACAAACACAAACACACACACACACACACACATACACAGGTTGAGCTTTGTAAATCTCTCTCGGTCTGATAAGGCGGCAGCGAGCGATGAAATGGAGTTTGCCAAAGCCGATTCTCTAGGGTAAGATTAGCTGAGCGTGTTTCCACTGGTCCATCCGCCGCTGCAGGACAAAGATTTGTTCGGATTTCCTTTCATACAGGTCTGTAATGCAGCTGAGTTTTGAAGAGAACAACGTCTGTTTAACACTGTGTGTCTGAGGTTGGAAATGAGCTGCAGAGACTCATCAATAAAACTGACTATACACAGTCAACAGCAAATTATCATTTAATCAGTCTGCTCTGAAAACTCCACTTCACAAATTAAAAGACATATTTTCTATTTTAAACTTTGTATATACATATAAAATATAGTATATCCTGAGCATACAAATTATAATTATTTCCTTCATTTGGTTTGGAGAAAATACAGAACATTAAATTACGTTTTTTAAACAAATCAAAGGGGAAAAAAAGAAATACATAGTATATCATTAGCATAAATATTTATACTTGTTTAATATCCTTCAGTTAGTTTGAAGAAAACAAATAAATAAAATAAAACAATTAGTTACAGAGCTATAAACCAGTAACTCAAGCATCATTAAGCAGTGTTCAGCTCAGGTGACACTCATGTGGGCGATTTCACAGTCAAAGCAGAAACACAGTTGTTTGTGTACATACAACCCAGATGCACTCACAGGTGTGCCAAAACACACACACACACACACAAACACAAACACACACACGCACACATGCACGTCTGATTCACTATCCTTGTAGGGACTCTCCATAGACTTAATGTTTTTTATACTGTACAAAATGTATATTATATCCCCCTACACTAACCCTAAACCTACCTATCACAGAAAACTTTTGGCATTTTTACATTTGCCATAAAAAAAATAATAATAATAATAATAATTTGGTATGTTTATTAATTAATTTCCCCCTGGGGACTGCTGGTGTGTGTGTGTGTGTGTGTGTGTGTGTGTGTGTGTGTGTGTGTGTGTGTGTGTGTGTGTGTGTGTGTGTGTGTGTGTGTGTGTGTGTAGGTGTGTGTGTGTGTGTGTGTGCGTTTTTGTGATTTATGAGGACACAAATTTGTGAGAATGCTGTCTTTTCCCTTCATGAATACTATGTTTTTTGTTTGTTTGTTTTCAATTATATCGTTTTTTATTACAAGGCGCATCTATTCATCTATAGTCATCTATTCAAATTATATGAATTACAAAATGATCGTGACAAGCAAAAATGCAGACCTTTAGTTTTGGTAAATATCATTAAAGTGTATTTCTCAGATTGTCTTTTAGCATCAGGATTATTTGTAAAAGGAAAGAAATGTCGAATCAGTCGAGCTGAAACTTTTGATTCACTAGCAGTAGAGCAGCACTACGTCTTCCTTGTCAGCAAGAGCAAACACGCTAAATTAATGAACTGCGTTTTGTTTGGAAATGCTCTGTACGCCGTATGATATATTGCCTTTCAGGTTCTCTTTTGTCTCTCGCTGAAGAGCCATTGTTGCCACTTCTGTTCGGCTTTACATTTCCTGATGCGTCGCTGAGCAAATGAGTCTGAAACGCAAGCTTGCGCTATTGACGCCATGCAAATCTTGCCCCAATTCTGTAAACAAAAGCCAAACGGCTCGTTTCGTTTCAAGCGCCTGACACTCGTCACGCTTGTATGGATCTCATTCGGACTTGATGCTTTCTTTAAAGCACATCTGAGACTCTCAGAGAAACTTTCATTTGAATCACATTCATCTGAAACGCTCGGCCTCGTATGTTTGTGTTTAGCTGCATATTTGGGCTGATTTCACCAAGCAGAGACTGACGTCAGAAAGACCAGCAGCCCGTTTGAAACTGGAAACATTTGCAGAGGAGAAATAAGCAGCTAATTCTGGATGTGTTATTCTCTCGTCTGCTTCATATTGTTTTTGGAGAGAGGACGTCCACAGACCGCAGACTGGTGAAGAAACTGACCTCATTTACCCCCATCTGTGTGTGTCTGCTGTAGTACACACACGCACACACAGTATGCACTTTGCACACTATATGAGTTATTGTCTGTGCACTGATGCCCAGATGATTATACTGCATTTGTCAGAATGTGCCATACACATCAGATCGGCGTGTGACGTACTGTAACCCATAACGCAATGTGCTAAATCTTACATTCCCAGTGCAGTGATGAATGGAGTGAATATATCTCCTTTTTGACTCATTATTAAATATTTTCTGACAAAAGTTCAGACATGTATACAAAGAATTGAACTGAAAATGAAAAACAATCATTTTTATCTTATTTATTTTTCATACTGTAGCCTAAATGTGACTCTCATAAAGCTGCCAAGAACATGTTCAGGAAGCATTTTCTAGAAAATGAATATTGATATTTGATTTATATAGGACAGAACTATATTTCATGAATAGATCAGTGGTTCCTGACCTTAGTCCCAGATTCTTTACTACTGAGCTGATGAGTTAAATCAGGTTTGTTTGATTAAGGAGACATGTCCAGTAAAATGTCCAGTAAGGATAATTTTAGTCTCATCTCAAATCATCTTTCCCAGCAAAAGCATCAAACAGCCCTTCGGCACTTAGCAGTGGTAAAAAAACACACACACACAAAAAAATGCAAATTGGAGATTGGAAAGGGAATTAAATGCCACATAAGTCTGATGAATGTCAAACAGCAGCAGGTGAATCCAGCGGCATGATGGGAGATAAACGAATGTCTCTGATGTGTGAACAGCCTGTAAATCACTGGGTCTTCACTGAATAGAGCAGTTCATCTACTGGACGAGTCTGACCTCTGATCAGTGTCTCCCACACACTCTCTCTCACACACACAGTAAAGTACCAGTAAATGTGACAGACAGACAGAGAGAGTTTGATCTGTTGCTGTCATCTGATTTTACAGCAGTTCACTGTGACCTTGAGTTAATTAGTGAACAATAATAAACAAACACAGTTAACAAGAACTGCGGAACCCTCTGACAGCACGGCACTGACCTCTGACCCCAGACACTGTGTGTGTGTGCGTCTCAACACATGCTCAAACAGCTTAGTGTCCTAAAGCATGTCTCACTCATTTCTACTGTTGTAACGATCGGCCCTATTGGACGATTTTACATGGATTAAAATGGGGTCAGAACTATGTGACACTGTCACACTGTACAATGTTTATCAATGTTATTTTAACAAATTTGTATTATTATTATTATTATTATTATTATTGAACACATTTTTTCTTTACAAAACAAAATATGCTGAAACAAATTATTTATTAGCTAGGGTTTGAATTTGCATAATAGCCAGAAGTTAAACAGCCAGGGGTTAAATTGAGCCGGGGCTGTCCGGGGCTCGACATTAACGCTTAATTTTTTGAAGGGGCAAGAGAAAGAGAGCTTTACTTGTCCTGATTAAAACATCAATAACAAAAATAGTTAGGGAATCACCAAAACGCAAGCATGATTCTATTATATTTAGTGTAAGTGGCGATTGATAACGGATAATATAAATATTTAATAATAAATATTTTATTAATGAATGATTCAGCGTTTTGAACGAATCGGTTGAGTCAAAGATTCAGTAATAGCCTATTCCAAAACACCTGCCTCATTCTTGAATGAATCAGCCATTTGAACAAATCGTTTGAATGAATGACTAGGACAGTCACTTGCTGCCACTTACTGCCAGTTCAGTTTCATGTTTAAATTTTCCCAACATTTCTTATTTGTATATTCAAAAATATTTAAAGAATATCATAACATTATTTAATGCAGTAGTAATTTTTCAGTGTAAATTATTTAATTTGATTCATAACAGTCCTGCTTTATTTTTCTTATTGAAGACCTTCTGAAGCGAAGTGATGGGTTTTTGTAAGAGAAATATCCATATTTAAAACTTTATAAACTAAAATATCTAACTCCCGGCAGATGATCATACACATAGTGTGCAAGTCAACTTGCACCACAAGAGTAACCCCTGATGCAATGTATGACAACAAATTCAAGCTAATCTTCTCTTATATAGAAATCCTGATGTTCATAATGCACTTCTTGAAAGCAGATATTTTGGAATGTTTCCGTTTTTACATGATTATTGTAAATGAAAAAAAAAAAAAAAAAAAAAAAAATATATATATATATATATATATATATATATATATATATATATATATATATATATAAAATACATAAATGAAAATATTAAGAGCAATAAGCCACAAAAAGATTTCAATGCATTATTCATGCTGACTGACACACACTGAACAGGACCTAGGCGTGGGATTGCACAATTTAGACATTGCCGTAGGTTTTGCGATTATAAAGCGGGATAATTATGCACTATAGCATATAGGCTGAATAAGTAAATTAATCCAAACAGATTATCAGAGCAAATCAGCAATTTGAAAACATTCTGAGACATAATTTCACAAACAGTCTCATAAATGGCTTCACATCAGCACACTGCATTCTGCGAAATAAGATGCATTTCGGGACAGTTTATGGAATTGTCACTTGCCCTTTGGGGCCAGTGTTACATCATCACTAACGTTTATTATTTGCACGTCATTTTAAGTCTTGTCAATTTAAACATTTGAGTGATTTGACATTCAGTACTCACACGCTCTTTGAGAGTTAGTGTTCTGTGCACCAAGCGCGTACACATAAAGCTGCCCCGCAATCAGAATTGAGTTATTTTCTGTTGCCTATTTCTCTTTAACAGTTAAATACACACAACATTGTCAACATTTGGCGAGTATAAACAGTCGATTATGTCTTAAGTGAACATAAACCGATAAGAATGATAAACACCTGTAACAGTATATCGGATCTGTGCATTAAAGTGGTATTAAAGTGACAGAAGCCTAATAAACCTCCTGAGGTCTGTTATTAATGTCAATTAAACACCCACTGAATCGTAATCAAATCATGAAGCAAGTGAAGATTCACAACTCTACTATAATACATTTACTATCTAATTATCTAATTGCAATTCAGTTTCCCAACAGATTACAATAAGTATATATATTATTATATTATAGTTTAAAGTAATACTCTATATTATGTCCATATTATGTCCATGAGTACTCCTTTTAAAATTACTTGTTCACCAGGAACAGACAACAGCTATAAATTTATACACACTTTTAATGGAAATGGATCACATTCATTTAAATAAAGCGGATGTACAAATTACCATCACACCATTCACACACATTACACTAAATATCTTATGTGTAAACCAGCTGGAAAATATAAACTTCACATATGAAATCAGCAGAATACACAATAATCAAATTCTATACAACACACAAAAATAAATGCTTCTTTCTGCAAAGCATGAAAACATGCAGGCTATGTGTATGTGTGAGTGTCAAATGCAGCACTGATGAGAGACGGACCTTCATTCAGCTCTGCCGATGCTCCTCTAGTGCTACAGTAAGTGATGTTTCTGTTACACACCCATTACTGCACAGCTTGTGAGTCTGATTATCAATCAAACAAACCAAAGTATTTTTGTCAACAAAAACTAGACAACAGCTGGTATTACTTAAACTAGAAAATTCAGTGAGTGTGTGAGACATTTCATGTGCCACTTGAGCCACTCATCTATTTCTGTAGTCATGCCGATAACACAAACACACACACACACACACACACACACACACACACACACACACACACACACACACACACACACACACACACACACACACACACACACACACACACACACACACACACAATCTCATCTATGTAGGGGTTTTCCCACAGGTTTCTAAAGTAATTACTCAATTGAACCTCAAAAGGATAGTTTCTGGAGTATGAAGAAATAAAAAAAGCCTTTTTTTTCCACAACTTTTTGCATAAAGTAATAAAACAAAATTGGACCCACAAGAAAGATTGTGCGGAAATATGTACACTATTGTCCCATAAATCATGACCAATTGTTCCCCTCAATGAGTTTTGAGTTTGCAGTCTCAATTATAAAATAACACAATCATCACATCTATAAACATACAGCACAACCAGTATAGATTCATGGAGAAATTCCTCTTGAGCTGGTCCATAATGGAACATCGTAATGGAACAAGTCAGAAGAACTGAATGTTGCTGCTGTTTGGTTTGTGAGCTATAAGTTTTGTAAAACTGATATAATCATTGACTGATTGATTCATCACATGCCATTCATGTCAATAGATTCACAGAACGGCAAAAATAATGACTGTTTTCAAACAGGTTGTCCTACTATTTTGTCTACCTTTGGCCATGACAAAACCATCACAACCAAGCTATGGACTGATAAGATATTATCAGAATTAAACTTTGTCACCTCACAGAAAAAAGAAAAACATATGGAAAGTGGAATAATGTAATTAAGACTGAACTGTACTCAATCTATAATAGATGAGTGAACAAATTCACAACAAGCATTCAGCAAACACACTCTAGTGTCTAGAACTGTTTGTGAATGTGTTTGATTGGCTGATTGACTGTCATTTAAAAAAAAAAAAAAAAAAAAAAAAAACATTAGATTCTGATGAGTTAGCTGATTGCCTGGCTGTTCTCTGATTGGTTCCTGCACAGTGATTGATGTGTTGTCTTATTGTAGACATGCCCCTCTTCAGAGTGCCTCTATATATGAGAGGACATCACACATCTAAAAGAGCATCATAGCCTGTTGTACATACAGTATGGTTTAAATACAGTGTGCATAATACAGCCAACCTAAAGACAAACATTCAAAATCCAAAAACAGGGTTTTATTAATCAAACAATGTTCTAAATGGATGTTGTCACTTCTGGAGATCTGCTTCAAAAGTAGAACACAAACACACACACATTTTCCTTTAAAATATGATCGTTTAGAAAGTGACCTTGTGCATTTCAGCATGTGTGTGTGTGTATGTGTATGTGTGTCTATTTATGGCTTGAGTTCAAGTATCAGTGTCACAAAAACATCTGAAACATTTGCAGTGGCACAATACACACACACACACACACACACACACACAAGCTTTTGCCTGGCGGCAGCTAATTTTGCGTATCCACAGCAGGCGACCTGTAGGACATGTTGGACTGAACATTATTCTGTATGCTGTATTTGCTTCAAGTGTTTTCAAAAATAAGCTGGACAAGTAACCTCTTCAACGACACCAAAGGCCTTTAACAGTGAAAACAGAGTGAAAAACAGATCCATGGCAAAAGACTGTGTGAATGCAAACAGGGGTGTCAATTGGGTATGGCAGGGTATGGCGACTGCCATACCTTGGCTGCCTGGTCAAGTCAATGCAACTTATATAGTTTTATTCTTTGCATGCAAGATTAACAGAGTTATATTACTATGTGTAAAATATAATTTGTATTTTTAAATAAAACGGAAAAGTATGTAAAGTAAATTAAATTAAACCGTTCTGGTGCTGCCTTTGATCCATTTTGCTGCCAATGTGTCCATTTACAACATGATTTTGCAGCGTTGAGTATTGTAGCCAATCACAGGGATTTCTGTTGACCAATGACCAATCAGTGTTTAAGTTACCGATTGTCCTAACTAGCAGCAATGGTGATGATTTTATTTTAGAAACGGTTTCTATCTTTCTGCGACTTCGTGGCTAAAACAACAACAAAGTATGGCAATGTTAATCTCAGGTAATGTTTATGTGCTTTATTTAATGTTAAAAGCGTGTAAAGTAATAAAAGCAATATAATAAGGACAATTCACCTCAGATCTTGAAATTAAACAAATGGAAGCAAGAACATTCAAACCATGAACAAACAAGTGTATTCTATGACAAAGATTATTTTAGTACACTGTAAACCCTAATGCTCAAAATTCTCATTTGGTTTGAGTAGGACAAACTTAAATTGAACAAATTAGTTCAGTTTAATTAACTGCTATGAGTATTTATAACTTTCAGCACTGTTCAGAATTCACAGCACTGACATATTTCAAGTAAACTGAACTGTTTCATTGTTTTAAGTTGTATGAACTCATTTCTTTTAATTTAGACTAGCTTAAGTTTAACTGAAACTGGACTGGGATTTCTATTTCCCAGCATGCTTTGCCCATGGCACTTGAAAGGGAGAGGAAAAGTTAAAATTAAGTGTTTTATGTTTTTTGCACAAGATTAATGTTAAGGGAGATTTAGTAGTTATTAATGTTTTGTTATGCTAATTATACCATGCTATTGTTAACTTTAGCATATATATATATATATATATATATATATATATATATATATATATATATATATATATATATATATATATAGTATGTATTTTGAATAATGTTTAAATGGTGTAATATTTGTGAATTTGATTATGTTGCCATCAAGTTTAATCTGTGGTGCCGTGCAAATGCTGCGAGAGCCCAGCCACACTGTGTTCTGATTGGCTGTGGTTTTTGATTGATTTACTTTTAGTTAAACAAAAGAGGATAATTTTTGTAGGATGAACAAAAATGTTCAGACTTTTCTGCTTTGAACTACAGTAAGTGTTGGAAAAAGTTGTGAAAATAGGACTGTCACATTGAGGGAGTAAAATTGGATGACATCATCAGGGTCTGCCATACCCCAGCTTTTGGTCAAATGACGCCACTGAATGCAAAGAGCAAAAAAAACAAAAAAAAAACAAAACAAAAAAAGACCTGGATTGAGTTTTGGTCACTGATAGAGATCTGTATGTGTTTCTACAAATGAGTGTATATATATATATATATATATATATATATATACACACTCATTTGTAGAAATGAGTATATATATATATAAAACTATATATATATATATATATATATAAAACTATATATATATAAAACTATATATATATGTATGTATATATATATATATACACACTCATTTGTAGAAATGAGTATATATATATAAAACTATATATATATATAAAACTATATATATATATATATATATATATATATATATATATATAAAACTGTAAAAAAAAAAAACATTTTTTGTTTTGTTTTAAATAAATGTATATTTTTATTCAGCAATGATGCATAAACTCATCACAAGTAACAGAAATCAGAGATCATTATACGATGGAAACACCTTTACTATTTCAAATGTATAACAGAATCATATTTATAAAAGAATACTGAAAATCACGGTTTACACAAAAAACATAAAGCAGCACAACTGTTTTCCACATTAGCTATTTTTCATCAACCTATTTTTATGCGCATTTTGAGATATATATAAAAAATATAAGAACAGCATATAAAAAATGCTGGATGGAAAGGCCAAGTTGTGCATAAATTCTAAATATGCACATAAAAAACGTATGCGCTCAAATTAGTAGGATAATTTTTTTATGCCAAACGAAAACATTCGCATAAACTACAATGGAAACACTTTTACTGAATTCCTTTATGTGCATCAAAAAAGACGTGACTTTGCGATGGCTCGGCATAACAAGACCAACCAGCTTTTTGTGCAGCAAATCAGCATATTAGAATGATTTCTGAAGGATCATGTGACACTGCAGACTGGAGAAATTGACTCGCAAAGACCCGCCCCCTTTAGTTACTGTGGCTATATCCGACAAGCCATGCTCTCACGCCACAAATCATGTTCTCACGCAGTGAAAAATACATTGCAGAGGAAAGAGGACACTGACAAAACAGGCTACTTTTGATATGATACCAAATTTCAAATTTTGTCATTTTTTAAATAAATTTAAGCAATAAATACCATTTTGTGTCTCTTCAATGTGTTGTGACAAATCTCTGTAATGCCTCAGTTCAAGCAGCTCTTTTTAAGCATCAAATAAACATGAATGGACATCAGAAGGAATGCTGTTTCAACTGCGGAAAAATGTCAGTACACAACATTTTTTTCAAGTTCAAGTCCACTGATGTTACTCTACTAACACCTCTAACTGCTTTGTCAGGCATAACAGCAGATTCGGCGTTATGATTGGTTAGATCACCTGTCAATCAAACTCCTGGCAAAGGGTCAGTTGTGTTTAAAATTCAACTTTACATCACAGGAATAAATTACATTTTATAATCTGTTCATATAGAAACAGTTATTTTAAATTGTAATAATATTTACTGTATTTTAGTATATAAATGCAGCATTGATGAGCAGAAGAGACTTTTTTTAAAAACAATAAAAAATCTAAGCAACCCCATATTTTTGAACAGTACTATAAGAATAATATAGTAGAAGCACTTTATCAGTGTCAGTGAGAGATTTACAAAATTTTACTTCATTAAAAAAACAATAAAAAAAGCAAAAATTATCTACAAAAAAATGTGGATGAGGTCTGTTGAAGGTTCCAGCTGGATTTGCATAAACCATGAATGACAGGCCGAGATCATGTGATCACTGGCACACGGCCCAGTAGCCAATCAGATGCCAGGGTCTTTTCCACCCTGATTTCCGCTGGCAACAGCGATGTGCAGAATGTGGGAAATATTGAGTAGCCATGAAAACACACACACACATACAAAATTACATGCTGTCAAAGGAAAGTCTTGCAGAGTTTCACAGCATGTGACGAAGAGAAGGACATTAAAGATCTCAAGCACATCCCTCGTCCGTTTGCTTATTCATTCACGCATTGATCCGTTGTGATGCGGTCTGGGTCATGAGCTCACGTCCACTGCAGAAAAGAGTCCTGCGGTTCTGTGGACTCGAGCCCAGAGACTAAAATACTGACAGGAACTCAACCACTAGTTTCTCGCCTTACATCTTCATCTCCAAAAACCTCTAAACAACATGCTTCTCTCTCTTCCAGTCGATTGTCAAGGCAAGTCAGCAAATTGCTTGATGTGGACGTGATGAGAAATGTTTGAGTTCATATTGAAATCTAAGATTTTTCGAGCAAATGTGAGCACAGTTTGAGATACTGTTTAGGTCTCATCTGGGACTCTAGAGGATAAACATCAGGAGACTCAAGTAAATGGGAGAATCGATTGACATCATAGATTTTCCTTTTGTTTCATTAGAACAGAGACTGAACGCTTAAAGATGAACGAGATAAACTCCAGTGGTAGTCTGGGATATAATGCCTCAGGGGATTGTGGGAAATGCTTTACTCGACACCAGTGTGTGTGTCTGTTTGTTTCATATGGCATTTTGATGTTGTGTTGCTCTAGTGTTGATGTCAGTGTGTCAGTCCAGATGGTCGAGAAAGAGAATTTCTGAGCAGTGAGACTAGAGATAAAATTGTAGTTCCCAAAATAATCACGGTTATCAATATTATCACAGTATTGTTAAAATCTGCTTGAAATGTTCAAAAAGTACTGATACAGCATTTTGCATTTTTTGTTTGCAACAACATTAAAATAATAACATTAAAGGGTTAGTTCACCCAAATATGAAAATTAATGTCATTAATGACTCATTTTAGATTTAGTCCGAGAGCTTTCTGTCACTCCATTGAAAATGTTTGTATGGTGCACTGTCCATGTCCCGAAAGGTAATAAAAACATCATCAAAGTAGTCCATGTGACATCAGTGGGTTAGTTAGAATATTTTGAAGTATCTAAAATATATTTTGGTCCAAAAATAACAAAAACTACGACTTTATTCAGCATTGTCTTCTCTTCCGGGTCTGTGGTCAGCGGTTGACATCCAGCGTATTGATGTATTATTGCCCCCTTCTGCTCCGGACAGTGACGCAATTAGGACATCCGTGACATGCACACCTACGCACCATTTTAAAAAATATAGCAATACCAAAATACAAACAATGTACACTAGCTTAAATACAGCGTGCGTCTCCCTCAGACTGTAAACGAAGCTCGGGCGCACTAGATAACAAGTCATCAGCATCACTGTCCGGTCTTAAACTGTGTTCCGAAGGCGAACAGAGGTCTTATGGGTTTGGAATGACATGAGGGTGAGTCATTAAATTACATAATTTTCATTTTTGGGTGAACTAACCCTTTAACAACAACAGCCAGACTGTAAATAAGATGGTTTTCTGTGGTAATCGGTGTCACAGAATCCGTCAATAAAGTTATAAACGTTACAAGAATTAAGTCAGGATATTCCGTTAATGTGTTAATTAGCATTCTGCATTAAAATAAAGTTGTACTTTATAACATGTTATTATTATTACTCTTAAAATCATTCTGCATTTAAAACATATAACACATACAGATTTAAAGAATGTTCATTGCATATTCATACTACCCTTTGTGAAAATGTGCACTAAATTACACTGAATGTGCACTTGTAGTGTACTTCAAATCTTAATATATATATATATTAAGATTTGATGTACACTACAAGTGCACATTCAGTGTAATTTATATATATATATATTAATATATGAAGAGTTTTGTTCCAAAATGCTATAAATACATTTTGATTCATTTGAGTAAAAATGTGTTTTCTTTACCAAGAAAGCAGCAAGATGAAAACCACTATTTTCTATTTCAAACTTTCACATAGCATCTTTTGGTTACAAGAAAATTCAAATCTAGATTTAAATTTTCAGCGGCTTATTCATTTTTCCCAAAATGCAATAAATTCATGACATTTTTTTTTTTTTTTTTTTAAAAATGCAATTAATCCATCAATATAAAAGTTATTTTTCATATTGAAAATACACAACCAAGTAATTTGATTCACATATATGGCAGCCTCTGAACTTCCTCCTCCCGACTGGAGTGCCTCATCTTCTTAATCTCCTCACGTCAATTATTACATTTCGATGACTTACGTTTCTTCCCCACCGCAGAAACCACCGCAGGTTCATCAATGCTGTCAAAATTATTAATTTTTCTGTTTTTGTTGATCACAAAGTACAAAGCAGATAAGGAAAACTAGGATGCCGGGTGTACTTAATACGCATATACTGTACACACACACACACATACACACACACACACACACAATATATATATTATATATGAATGGTTTTACAGGTAGAGGCCACTGATTTTTTATTTTTTTTTTCTACTCATCTTTTCTGACTGTTTTTCACTAGTCTTGCATTTGGCTAGGGTCAGTGTCACTTCTGGTAAAATGAGGCAATATCTGGACCCTACAGAGGTTGCACAGGCAGTCCAACTGCATGCCATTGCTAGAAGGTTTGCTGTGTCTCCCAGCACAGTCTCAAGAGCATGGAGGAGATTCCAGGAGACAGGCAGCTACTCTAGGAGAGCTGGACAGGGCAGTAGAAGGTCCTTGCAAGGAGGAATGGGATGAGCACTGAAAGAGCCCTACAAAAAGAACTCCAGCAGGTCACTGGTATGAATGTCTCTAACCAAACAGAGAAACAGACTTCATGAGGGTGGTCTGAAGGCCTGACGTCCTCTAGTGGGCCCTGTGCTCACTGCCTGGCACCGTGGAGCTCGATTGGCATTTGCCATTGGACACCAGAATTGGCAGGTCTGCCACTGGTGCCCTGTGCTTTTCACAGATGAGAGTAGGTTCACCCTGAGCACATGACAAATGTGAAAGGTCCTGGAGAAGCCGTGGAGAACATTATGCTGCCTGTAACATTGTTCAGCATGACCGGTTTGGTGGTGGGTCAGTGATGGTCTGGGGAGGCATATCCATGGAGGGACGTACAGACATCTACAGGCTAGACAATGGCACCCTGACTGCCATTAGGTATCGGGATGAAATCCTTGGACCCATTGTCAGACCCTGCGATGGTGCAGTAGGTCCTGAGTTCCTCTTGGTGCACGACAATGCCCAGCCTCATGTGGCGAGGGTATGCAGGCAGTTCCTGGAGGATGAAGGAATTGATACCATTGAATGGCCCCCACGCTTGCCTGACCTAAATCTAATAGAAAACCTCTGGGACATTTTGTTTCGGTCTATCTGACGCGTCATCTCATTAGGAGCATGCCCCGACGTTGTGTCGAGTACCATTTTGAGTTGCTGCAATGAAATTTCAGCAAAATGGACTAGTACTGTACTGTACTTGTAGATTACTAAAATTATTTAAAGATTAAAATTAATTAAATAAAATATATAACATATAGAGAGTACACTTTCATGACTTTCTTAACACACTTAAGCACACTTTTAAAATTAAAAGTTATAATTTAAAGTAGATTTTAAATCTTTTGACATTCTTTAAAGTACACTTATTTTGATGTGGTAATATCAAACATTTTTATTTGTAAAGTTAATATATTTTAAATGTACCAAATTGCAACATGATCATTGCAAATATATTTAAATGCATGACATAAATGTTTCAAAGTTTAGTAGAAATCAAAGTATATTTTAGTTTGCCATAAATGCTTGTCAGTACAGCAACACACTTTAACCATATTTTAAAGACAATAGAATTAATTATAAAATTACATTTAAAGATGTACTTAAGTCATATTTAAGTGGGTCAAAAAATAAAAAGACAGTATATAAAAATCATGCTATATATTTAAACTATTTTTTTTATTATTATTTAATTACAATCAACATGCAATCTGAAGCATCTGAAATCATTACATTCAGTTCACATGTAAGTATATTCTTTTATTTCTGCAATAAGCACTCTTTAACAAACAAAACCAGGGATTTCAGCTCATACTGAGAGAGAATGCACTGAACATTTACGAGTAAAAGCATCTAACATATTTACTTCCCCTTATACATTCATATACATTTTAAGCTAAATTCACAATGATATAAAGTCTGTCATCTCTCGATCTGATCAATAAACAGCTCTATAACACTGTGAGCAGATGAATGAAGCAAATTCACTGTGTGTGTGTGTCGTGATGAATCGAGCTCTAGATGACGCTTTCTGGAATGTTGGAGATTTCTGGAATATTCCCGCAGGCCATTCCATCTGTTGGAGGAATGACTCCACAGGGACGCGTTCCGGCTGCTGATTACAGCCCAGATATTTCACTCTCATCCCTGTCTGAATATGAACGTTCAGTGGCTCTGATTCCACGTGGTTATGATCACTCAACACGCTGCTAATGAAACACAAGAGAACCAGACAAGAGAACTCATCCAGCTCTGAGCATGCTGAATCATCTGAGGTCAAAGCACTTACAGGACAACAAAACACAAAATGCCACTGTTATTAATTATGTGAGTTACATACAAGACAAACATGTGCAGAAGAACATGATTAACTAACACCAGCCCTCTTGTGTCTAATTTTTACATGTTTATTGTCATCTGAATCAGATGATACTGATTATAAGTTAATCAGCTTAATCATGAGCGCTGACAAAACTGGTTATATGTCAGCTTACGCTCTCTGAATTACAGTAATACCAGCTGGCATCTGGATTGTTGTCAAAAAGATCATAGTTTGGTTAATTTATAATCAAACCATCTAGCAAAAGAGATTAAAAAAGCTGAAGAACTACAATACCCATAATCCTCAAGACAGACCCACCACTCAGAGAAGTCACCATTACCATAGAAATTGTGGCAAAAATTATTAAAAGTTTAAAGTTTTTTTTTTTTTTTTCCTCAGTATTCTTTGATTAACAGAAAATTCAAAATAACAGCATAGGAGACTGACAGCGAGGAGAAGAGATTGTTGAATAAAGTTGTTTTTGCATGCAAAAAAAGTATTCTCGTCACTTCATAACATTAAGGTTGAACCATTGTAGTCACATGGCCTATTTTAACAATTTCTTTAATACCTTTATGGACCTCAAAAGGTGAAATGACATTGCTGTCTATGTGTGGTTTAGAAACCCTCGGATTTCATCGAAAATATCTTAATGTGTGTTCCGAAGATGAACGAAGGTCTTAAGGGTTTGGAACGACATGAGGGTGAGTACTTAATGACAGAAATGTCATTTATGGGTGAACTAACTCTTTAAAAATGCTGTTTTACTGCAAAACTATTTATCAAATACTCAACCACTTTTTTTAAAATTATTTAATTACATTATTCAGTGCTTCATGGGATTGTAGTTCATTGACTCAAAATATTACTTCACAGTTTTGTACCTTCAAAATCTAGATGTGCTATAAATATGGTGCGCTCTACATCAGCCCATTGAAAAATAATCACTTATATTAGCCAATAGCGATATAGTCACAGATAAATATCATACACCCTAAAAACGTCACAGATGAGATGCACACCAATGTCTCTTTCTGTTTTTTCCTGTCAGCAGTTTGATGCTTTGACGTTTCGTCTGGATTACAGTTCCTGTATCCTCATTCCCTCCATAATCCCACAATAATCCATCAAATAAACTGCTGGAGAGCTTACAAGAAAACAAGTGTGTGTGTGTGTGTGTGTGTGTGTGTGTGTGTGTGTGTGTGTGTGTGTGTGTGTGTGTGTGTGTGTGTGTGTGTGTGTGTGTGTGTGTGTGTGTGTGTGTGTGTGTGTGTGTGTGTGTGTGTGCGTGCGTGCGTGCGTGCGTGCGTGCGTGCGTGCGTGCGTGTGTGATCTGCTTTACAATCCCTCGAGAGACTCCAAACACTGTTACTATATTCAAACCATCATGTTGCACATGATTATACATAAGATTATACAAACAACACACACACATCCGTTGGGTTTCCATGTTGCATGGATATTGCCTATAGACATAATGATTTTTATACTGTACAAACTGTATATTCTAGCCCCTATCACTACCCCTAAACACAACCCTTATAACTTTCTGCATTTTCCCCACAAGGCCAAAGATTTCTGGGATTGCCATCCTTGAGAGTATATTTTGTCTCCACAACATAGGGTTTACAAGGACCACAAACACACACACACACACACACACACACGTACATTTACTGTATCTTTGTGAGGACAATTTGTTTGACACCATGCAATCTCTAGCTCTTTACCCTAACCCTACAAATCACAACTGAGTACGTAACACAAAAAACATTACCCTAAAACTCCCTAATTATAACCTTATCCCTAAAACCAAGTCTTGACCCTGTGAGGACCAGCCAAAATGTCCTTACCTTACTCTCTTTGTCCTTACTATATAAATTATATATATTGTGCATGAATCAACAGACTAGTTCTGATTGTGAAACTAGCTTTTGACATGACTTTTGCAGACTTAATGTCAAAATAAAGTAGTGAAAAAGTGAAAATCAGGGTTTATATTATATATATATATATATATATATATATATATATATATATATATATATATATATATATAGTGGGGATCGAAAGTTTGGGAACCCCTTTCAGAATCTGTGAAAATGTGAACATTTTTAACAAAACAAGAGAGATCATACAAAATGCATTATTTTTTGTTTAGTACTGTCCTGAGTAAGATATTTTACATAAAAAGATTTTTACATATAGTCAACAAGACAACAAATAGCTGAATTTATTAAAACAACCCCATTCAAAAGTTTGGAAACCCTTGGATCTTAATACTGTGTGTGGTTATCTGGATGATCTATGACTGTTTTTATGTTTTGTGATGGTTGTTCATGAGTCTCTTGTTTGTTCTGAGCAGTTAAACTGAGCTCTGCTCTTGAGAAAAATCCTCCAGGTCCTGCAAATTCTTCAGTTTTCCAGTATCTTTTGCATATTTGAACCCTTTCCAGCAGTGACTGTATGATTTTGAGATCTGTATTTTCACACTGAGGACAACTGAGGGACTCAAACTCAACTATTAAAAAAGGTTCAAACATTCACTGATGCTCCAGAAGAAAACACGATGCATTAAGAGCCAGGGGGTGAAAACCTTTTGAATTTGAAGATTAAGGTAAATTGTACTTAATTTTTCTTCTGGGAAACATGCAAGTATCTTCTGTTGCTTCCAATGGGCAGTACTAAATGAAAAAAATAAATAAATAAATATTTCAACAAAAAAAGAAAAATGTGGATATCTTCATTGTGTTCAAAAGTTTTCACTCCCCAGATCTTATTGCATCGTGTTTCCTTCTGGAGCATCAGTGAACGTTTAAACCTTTTTTAACAGTTGTGTTTGAGTCTCTCAGTTGTCCTCGGTGTGAAAGGACAGATCTCAAAATCATACAGTAACTGCTGGAAAGGGTTCAAATATGCAAAAGATACTGGAAAACTGAAGAATTTGCAGGACCTGGAGGATTTTTCTGAAGAATAGAGCTCAGTTTAACTGCTCAGGACAAACAAGGGACTCATGAACAACCATCACAAAACATAAAAACAGTCATAGATCATCCAGGTAACCACACACAGTATTAAGATCCAAGGGTTTCCAAACTTTTGAATGGGGTTGTTTTAATAAATTCAGCTATTTGTTGTCTTGTTGACTATATGTAAAAATCTTTTTATGTAAAATATCTTACTCAGGACAGTACTAAACAGTACTGTGTGTGTGTGTGTGTGTGTGTGTGTGTGTGTGTGTGTGTGTGTGTACAGTATATGTGTATTATAAGGCATAATGAATACGTCAATGATGCATTAAAGGTATAGTTCACCCAAAAAATTATTATTATGTCATAATTTACTCATCTTCATGTTGTTCCAAACCTTGTAAAATAAATTACACTGAATTCAACTTAAGTTCAGTTGCTTACTCATTTGCAATTTTTAAGTATAATCAAATTGGCTGTACAAGTCGTTTAAACTATTTATTTATTTATTTATTGATCTTTATAAATCATGCATAACTTAAACATGAAATAATAAAATAAATATTTCGATGAGTTGGACTCATTCCACAATTTATTAACTTTACAGTTATTAAACTGAATTGAGCTCAATAATGATACTATTGTCTTTTTAGAGCTGCTTTACATCAAAATTTGAATTTGTCTCATATTTGATTGGTTTATATCAATTCTGTTATTTTCCTGATTCTATTTTACAGTGAACCTGTATGTGTTACAGATCCCTTGTTTCCCTGGACTCCATTTCCCAGAATCCTCCTGTTCTCCACACCTGCACTCACTTCCCTCGTCAGTTCCTCATCATCACTCATCACCTGCACCTGGACTCTATTGTTAGCACTCCCTTTATATTGCACTCACTCCCTTCACTCCTCGTCCGTTCTCTGTTTTGTTAAGGTGTCTGTCTGTTGTTCATTGCCATTGTTTGAAGTAAAGTCTCTATTATCGTGGAAATCCGTATCTGCCTCATCTCTCTACCAGCCACCCGTAACAGAAGAACGGACCTAAACCGACCGGATTTTCCACGAAAAAAAAAAATGGAGACTTTCCCCAGCTCCCTGGATCCAGCTCCTCCATCGCCTCTCACCCTAACAGCCAGCGAACGCATTATCGGGCTCCTGCAGGTAGGACGTTCGCTGGAGAGGTATGTGGAGGAGTTCGTTGAGCTTGCTTACTTGTCTAACTGGCCCGACGCTCAGTTGATCTCCCTGTTTTTGGATGGATTGGATGACGACACTATCCGTTTTGATGAACCTGTTTTTTGTTTCTCCTTAAGCGAAACTATCAATTTAATTTTGTGGTTGAATGGCTCCAAATTCTTAGCAGTGAAAGAGGTTCAGGATCAGTGTTGTCGTCCGGTCCATCCAGAAACACGGTTGGCCGGGCCAGTTAGTCAACCTCCGGCTTCCTCCGCACACCGCTCCAGCGAACTCCCTGCCTGCCCCAGGCTGGACCCATATTCCGCTACTGGGCCCAGTAAGCGGAGGAGGAGGAAGAAAGCGGCTCCAGTATCTCCAGAGCCCGCTCCAGTATCTCCAGAGCCCGCTCCAGTATCTCCAGAGCCCGCTCCAGTATCTCCAGAGCCCGCTCCAGTATCTCCAGAGCCCGCTCCAGTATCTCCAGAGCCCGCTCCAGTATCTCCAGAGCCAGCTCCAGTATCTCCAGAGCCAGCTCCAGTCCCCACAGAGCCAGCTCCAGTGCCTGTGGGGATTTTAATTGTATTTGAGGGGATGAAATGGCCCTCAACCCCAGTCTCCGCCGAGCCAAGTTCTCCAGTCTCCTCCGAGCCAAGTTCTCCAGTCTCCTCCGAGCCAAGTTCTCCAGTCTCCTCCGAGCCAAGTTCTCCAGTCTCCTCCGAGCCAAGTTCTCCAGTCTCCTCCGAGCCAAGTTCTCCAGTCTCCTCCGAGCCAAGTTCTCCAGTCTCCGCCTCCGAGCCAAGTTCTCCAGTCTCCGCCGCCGAGCCAAGTTCTCCAGTCTCCGCCGCCGAGCCAAGTTCTCCAGTCTCCGCCGCCGAGCCAAGTTCTCCAGTCTCCGCCGCCGAGCCAAGTTCTCCAGTCTCCGCCGCCGAGCAAAGTTCTCCAGTCTCCGCCGCCGAGCAAAGATCTCCAGTCTCCGCCGCCGAGCAAAGATCTCCAGTCTCCGCCGCCGAGCAAAGTTCTCCAGTCTCCGCCGCCGAGCAAAGTTCTCCAGTCTCCGCCGCCGAGCAAAGTTCTCCAGTCTCCGCCGCCGAGCAAAGTTCTCCAGTCTCCGCCGCCGAGCAAAGTTCTCCAGTCTCCGCCGCCGAGCAAAGTTCTCCAGTCTCCGACGCCGAGCAAAATTCTCCAGTCTCCGACGCCTACGAGCCCTCTTCTCCAGCCTCCGCCGCCGAGCCCTCAGCTCCAGCCGCCGCCGCCGAGCCAGCCGCTCCAGCCGCCGCCGCCGAGCCTGCCGCTCCAGCCGCCGCCGCCGAGCCTGCCGCTCCAGCCGCCGCCGCCGAGCCAGCCGCTCCAGCCGCCGCCGCCGAGCCTGCCGCTCCAGCCGCCGCCGCCGAGCCTGCCGCTCCAGCCGCCGCCGCCGAGCTTCCTGCCGCTCCAGCCGCCGCCGCCGAGCCAGCCGCTCCTAGTATGGTCTCTGTGATTGAACCCTCCAGCCCAAAGACTGTTTTCCCTCCCTGCCTCCCTCTCCCGCCTCCTCCAAGTCATGTCTATACTGCACCACCACCTCAAGCCCCCTCGCCCAGATCTCCAACTCGGACCTCTGGGCGATTACTCACCCCGGCTCCAACCTCCTCTGCTCCACCGTTGCCCATCAGTCCTCCAGCTTCACCAGTCTCCATCCTGCCTCCACTCACACCTTGGTCATTCATCAGCCTGCCCTCCCCTCTGGACTTCACTCCTCCGTCTCCGCTCCGTCACTCCGTCCCTCCGTCCCTCGGATTCAGTTGGCCTCCTCACTCCCCCCGGTGTTCGTTTTGTTGGCTGTCCTTCTGCTTTCACTGCGGCCTTCTGGAGCCCCGGCTGCGCTTCGGTCGGCGGAGCCTTCGGTTCCGCCATCACCCGCCAGTCCTTCAGCGACGCCTGGGCTCAACGCCTCGAAGGCTTCGGCTCCTGACCCGCCATGGCTGCCCGCTGCACCTGACCCGCCATGGCTGCCCGCTGCACCTGACCCGCCATGTATGCCTGCTGCATGTCTGCCCGCTGCACCTGACCCGCCATGGCTGCCCGCTGCACCTGACCCGCCATGGCTGCCTTCGGCTCCTGTCCCGCCATGGCTGCCTTCAACCCCTGACCCGCCATGGCTGCCCACGGCTCCTGACCCGCCATGGCTGCCTTCAACCCCTGACCCCCCATGGCTGCCCACGGCTCCTGACCCGCCATGGTTTTTGGACCTGCCCTGGAGACCTCCACTCCAGTTTACTCCTTCCCCTGCTCCGGTTTGAGGTCTCCAGGGCGCCCGCCCCCCTCCCGGTTGTTACATCTACGGCGCGAGGACGCGCCTACCGGTAGGGGAGGTACTGTTACATATCCCTTGTTTCCCTGGACTCCATTTCCCAGAATCCTCCTGTTCTCCACACCTGCACTCACTTCCCTCGTCAGTTCCTCATCATCACTCATCACCTGCACCTGGACTCTATTGTTAGCACTCCCTTTATATTGCACTCACTCCCTTCACTCCTCGTCCGTTCTCTGTTTTGTTAAGGTGTCTGTCTGTTGTTCATTGCCATTGTTTGAAGTAAGTCTCTATTATCGTGGAAATCCGTATCTGCCTCATCTCTCTACCAGCCACCCGTAACAGTATGACTTTCTTTTACATGAGAAAATATTTTGAACGTTGGAAATCAAAGAACATTGGACCCCATTGACTCACTGTATGGATTAAAAAAAAAAAAAAAAAAAAAAAATCAGAGACATTTCTCAGAATATCAACATACAGACACAGGCCTGCAGTGAAGATTTCGAGAGTGATCGACTGACTGTCCACACTCAGTAAAACTACACATTTCTTTATCTCTTCTTTATGAGCACCATAAAACTCCCCCTTTACTAACTGCTGTCTCTCTCTGTTTTTCTGTCTGACTCTCTGCACAGCTATAATCTTCTTACAGCAGCTCAGCATCCATCGCTCATGATGAGGAGAGACAGAAACATGCAAATGTTCAAACTGTGTGTGTGCATGTGTGTGATGCGCTCATGCGTCCCAGTGAATATTGCATGGGTATCTGAGGTCATATCTGATGCCTGGGATAAATGCATTGGTGTGCGGTATCTGCACGTGTACAATGTTCATGCATGCATCCGTGTGCAGTGTCCATGCGTGTGAGTCGGCGTGGTGTTGGTGTGTAAGGTGTTCATGCGTTTGCTAATGGAACTCATTCCTCATTTCACAGCGAGACGTGATTCCCATGAGAAACATAAATCACAGTCAAGCGCTCTGACTTCAGCTGTGTGTGTGTGCGCTGCAGTATTTCCTCTGATATCAGTGGCCACTCTTGTGGACTTTGACAGCTCTGATGTTCTGCTTCCTCTGGACACTTTCACTAGTTTACAGCTCATGAGATCTAAACTAGCGTCTGAGTCTCCCCTGGAGTATTCAGCACTGTACGACCTAAGATATTCACTGCAATAGTCTCTGGTCTCATTTCCATGTATTTTTCATGCATCTCAGTTAAATAACTATTCATATATAATGCATGCACATATAACTCAAGTCATTTAAGTCCACCAGCATAACTACCTCATAAATAGACTAATATAACTGCAGTCATTTCTGGGTGTTTCTTCAACTACACACACTATTAAAGATAAAACAAGGTTTCCCCATCATATGCTTTGACTGTATTTGCACTGTTTAATACATTATGAGATGTTTTCCTCAGTGCATACATTTCACAGGTTTATTCTTCATCTGTAAATGTTAGAAGGTCAAGCAAATATTTCCATTTTGTTGTCAGAAGTGGATGAGTGTTATGCAAGCGAGTCTCCTCTAAACTTCACAGACTTGAAGCTGCAGTCTGTAACTTTTTTGGTTAAATCAATTCAAAATCAAAAGCAATTTTTGAGCAAGTACATAATCAAACAGTGTTCAAAACTATCTCCTTACCTTAGCCCGATTCACAACGGTAAGCTTGTAAAAATGTTTTCTAATTCGAGTGGTACTGGTAGGTTTCCGCAAGAAATTCGAGCGTGCAGCCGTTTGTCTTTGCGTTGTTACGTCACATCGGTTTACATGAACAAATCCCAGATAGTAGGCTAAATCACATGTGAGGATGCTGCAGGTGGCGGATCATTTATAGCCTTTTCTCAAAGCAGCTGAAATAATTAAACTTAGCATTTTGGTGGCAGAGTTTATGATATGACAAAAGAGTTTTAAAAGAGTTTATTTTTTAAAAGTCCACAAGACCAGAAGTGTCCATAGAAGAAGAAACACCCAATTACATATATTAAAGAATAATAAACAGTGATTCAGAGCTTCAGCCATTGAAATACCTAACACTGATGACAATAACAGCTGCTCTCATCTGTCAACCGACTATTCCACACTCTCAGTCCATCCTGACCTGACCTGACCAGGATGAATATTAAGCAGTTAATGAAAAACCAAGATACACCAAAATAGAAAGCAAGAGTCAAGTTCAGGAAGTGCAAATGCTGTTTATTTGTTCACTGATCATATACAGCTAGATAACTACACTACTGTTTAATCCTCAAGAAAGACCCACCAATCAGAGAACTTGCTGTTACCATGAAAATTGAAACTGCAGCAAATAAGCTCAGAAGCCTCCACCCACTTCATGAAACGTCATGAATCACATGATTGAGTTGAACAGACTCATATAAGTGTGCATTTATAAATAAATGTAAAATATTTTATACTTACAATCAATAACTATAAGTCAATTAGTTTCATACATGCACCAAATAAGGCTGTGCAACATTTCTTTTTGGTCTATTTTCTTCCTGGTGTCCAAGCCAAATAGATACAAGATGTTACATTTTTATCATGTAAAAGTCCTAATCACATTTTTTAATCACAAAACTCACAATTAGATTCTTCCCCAAATCATTTATCACTACAATAATGGTTTTGCACCTCCAAAAATGAAAATTTTTCAGCCTTTTTCAAAATTATTTTTAATATTGTACACAGATGTTTTTTTATTTTTTTTTTTTTTTTTTTTTTTCTTCAATAATATGCAGCCCTGGTACCAATGATTTTGGTTCATTACATCATTCACAGTGCTTCATGGGACTGTAGTTCATAGAGAAAATAAATAAATAAGTACAAAATCTTTTTGTTTCTGATTTCTAAACACTTTTTTAAAATGTTGTGACTGTTTTTGAGGAATTGTTTTGTGATCTCTATCACGGTTGAGCTCTTTAACCAGTATAGCGAGAGTGGTTTGTTCTTCATTGTCCCCTGCTCTCTCCTCCGTCACACTGTGTCTTTTTCATCGGCTCTCTTCCCAATAAACAGGATTTATAGGAGCCATAATAACCCTCCATACACCCTTCTCTCCTGATGCCTTTATCTGGAGTTTCACTGAGAATGATCAATTATAAACTGGCCGACTTGACTTGTAATTAGCAATCATGGTATTCTTGTGTATAGAGAAAACACCTCATTTTAGTACAGACAGATACTGAAAAGAAGTGGTCAGAACTGGAATTGTTAAAGCCTTTGTGTGGGAACTGATAATTCACACACAATTACACATAGAAACATGCATTTTTCTTCTATACAAGGAATAGAAGAAAACCGATGTTTGTAGAAAACAGCGTTTTTAGAAAAGCCACAGAACGAAACCTTGCATTAAACTTGCATGAATGAGTTAACTGTGATAAATAATTCTGATTGTGTCAGTTAATTGCTCTCAATGAACACACTTTAAGAATGCAATATGAAAACAATAAAACTCATGAGTTTAATATTTTATGAAACTCAGAGTATTCATAAATATTTATTTGCCTCTAAAGTTGTTCATACATAAAACAATTTATTATAAAATACTGTTTTTATTTCTTTTATTATTATTATTATTATTATTATTATTATTATTTAAATGAATCCCACTTTTGTTAAATTTGTTTGATAAACTACTCTTTAAAATAAAATAAATAACCTAATATGAAGTGTGGCTAGTTTTAAATACATCACACATCTGTATCCCCGCCCCTTCTGCTTAACTAAGTCAACATCTGCTCTCAAATTAACTAACCCGTACTGAGTGATGTATTCATTTAAAATAAACCTGCAACCCAGTTTCTTGCAACATTGTCACCCATTCTGCATTTTATTTCATTGTATCTATATTTCCCACATTTTGGTAACAAGGTAAAAAAATTCAAGTCTTCAACGGAAGAAAAAAAAAAAAAAGCTCATATTTTATGTTCTGAAGGTTAAATGCCTCCTGTCACTGAGCATTTGATGAAAATAAAAAAAAATAAAAAATAAAAAAATCATGCTCTATTATGATTTTCATTATATTTCATTGTACACCCCACAGAAAGTGCTGAATTCTAATGCGATCACATTGGATCTTTCTCAGGCTCAAGAGGGTCTAAACTCGGAAATGAGCAGTCAGTTTTGGCTGTGATCGTTCGGCAGATTACAGGCCAGATCATTCCCAGAAGTTCTGTCACTCCATTCGTTTTCTTAAACAAGTTGGCGCCCCATAATTGTAGACTTTTTTTTTATTATTATTATTTTTTTTTTATAGATTTCTTTCAGTCTCTCTCATGCGGATTTTTTTTCAGAAACCTTGACATTCCAAAAGATCTAGTCATGAACTTCTGAAAACATTCCTCTTTCCCCCCACTTCATTCTTTCATTGCCTTTCTGTTTTTCCATCATGTTTGGAATGTCATCGAGGGACTCAAGCAATCAGGAACCTAAAGGAAAATTTCCTTCATCTCATCCAAATGCAGTCTTCCCGCAGAGGTCACGGAGAGTCTGTGGGAAAAATAACCTGAACGGGAGACTGACGGACTGGAAAAAACAAGCACAATCTGCCATATCTGTGTTCTGGAAGAAATTAGTCTTCAACTCGAGATGTTCCTTATAATTTCCGATGGCAAACGCTTCCTCGTTTCAATGCCACAAGCGACACATATGCACACACAACAGCCGTCTAACCACATGTGTGTGTGTATGTTAGAGGCTCGACTGGATCGCATTTCAACCAAATATGCAATGCTCATATCTGTTCAGAAGCTTCACCCCTGCGCACACACGCGCAAACTCTGCTCTAAACAGCAAATTATTTTGTCTTCATTCGCAAACGTTTTTTGCCTGGTAGCTGCAGTGGGATTGGAAATCGAAGGCGTTTCCACGGCGTTAATTGTGGGATGTCGGACTGCAGTGGCAAGCTCTGATTGTTTGGGCATGTGTGTATGAAACACACACACACACACACACTTATACACATGCACACACCAGAGATATCTGGAGCCAATGGACTGTAAGTGCTGATCGACTGCAGAACACACACACAGGGCACTTTGGGCTCATTTTCATCACCTCACTGGCTCGCCCCTTTATCGGCCCCTTTTAACCCTTTTACAGACGGACGGCACTCGCTCCTGATGACATTAATGCTCAATTCATTTCCTCAGTTCAGGGGCCCCTAGCGGCCACACGCGAGCGCAGTGAGAAAACACGCAGAGAGACAGAGAGAAAGACAGTCAGACGCTTATACGAACATGTCAAACGTTATCTCAGAGTTCAGAGGTTTTCACTGCTTTGACCTTTTTTTCGTTTTTTTTTTTTTTTTTTTTTTTGGTAGAACGCTCATCTAAAGTTTGGATGTTTATGAGGCAAAACCAAAATAGAACAAGAAATAAAAAGACGGAAAAATGAAATACGATTTAGACTGATAAAGCAGAGTTTAGACTGAATGTGCAATAACATCCTAAAACTATTGAGAAGAAGCTTCACAACCATCAGCGACAGCATGATGATGAAGAAAGACCTCAATCTGACAAATAACCAAAGTCGCTTCAGTCTGCATTCTGGTCAAAGTGCTCAAATCTTTGTGATTTGTGTAATCTGACATGAGAAACACGATGAGCATTTAATCCAGCAGCAACAGGAGGCTTTACAAATAATACATATATATATATATATATATATATATATATATATACACACCAAAAAAAAAATAGACTCACAGGCATGCTTTTATGCCATACGCACACAGTCCTATACTATGTAAGTGCACAGAAAAAAACATCTCATTCACCACTTATATGTGAAAACAACCTCTTAAATGCCTCATATATACTCTCACGTTGTCATTAACACTTATATACTGTTATATACTGTCACAAACACTCATGTACTGTCACACACACTCTCTCTCTCTCTCTCTCCTGTTATGATATGTCATGTTGCAAAAAGCCCAAAATCAGTTGAGAGCGCGTTAAATGTCTTACCTGCTCACCATCATCATCAATTTCCTCATCATGGTGTTGTGTGAGTTCAGTTGAAGAGACTTTATTCACATCCAGTGATAATCCAAACGCCGCTGCGCATCTGAAAGGAGCGCGAGCGTTTCTCTGTCCGGTCTGTTCTGTCAGTTGTTCAGCGCACCACAGAGTTTATCACACATACAAGTATATGATTCTCCTCTATGAGCTCCTCACAGCGCGTGTGACGCGCGTCGGCTGTGATCGGAGCAGTGCGAGCGGATCATCGCGGGGCGCGCGGGGAGAAGGGGAGAGCGCGTGCCGTCCGAAAGGCGCGTGCGGCGAGACTGCGCGCTCGAGCCCGAGCAGCACCGGAGAGAGACGGAGCAGGGAGTGACGTCACCCGCCCGCACCGAGTCCGGGCGCACGAGCGAAGCTTTAAAGTCACCATGAAATCAAAATTGACAATGCTTTGATTTTTTTTTTTTTTTTTTTATGGAATATTGCAGTTTATTATAGTTGATTTATCCGTGTAGTCCATCGTTATAAGATAAATACATAAATTAAATTAAATAAGTAAAACCACATGCATCATAACCTTTAATTAAAATAACTTACCCTCCCTCTTGCAGCAACATCTCTGGTGACGTGTTTACAGGGCACAGGCGGTTAAATAATAGCATTTAGTCTATGTCTGTAATCTTTGGGCGACGAAATGCACTCTTTCCCTCAAGCACGATTTTTTAAAACAAATAGTCAAAGTTTTTTTTTTTTTGTTTTTTTTTTTTTTTGTGTACCAAATATATATTAATAATATATATATATATATATATATATATATATATATATATATATATATATATATATATATATATTTTTTTTTTTTGTATGTGTGTGTAGCCTGTTTAACTAATATATTTTGTCAAAACAGGACTGTTGTTACTTATATGATACTAAGACTGTTTACTTTTTAGACCCCCAAACCTTTTTTTTTTTTTTTGACTTCCTCTGCATGATAAGCAGTATTTGATTAATTGATTGGTCGATCAAAGTTAAATAAAGGGATTTATAAAATAAATACAGCTCATTTATTTATTATTTAATTCATTTACCCATTAATTATTTCATTTAACATAGTTACATAAAGGAATTTGTAAAAGGAACCTTGCAAATCTGTTTAATTAGTTAATTTGACTTCTGTTTAGTTGGTTAATTTTTGCAATCCAGAGGTTAAGTTAACGGTTTGCAAATTGTCTTTCCTCACCCCCATTCAAAAAAAAAAAAAAAAAAAAAAAAAAAAATTCAGCTGCAATCCTTCTAAAGACTTATTTATGTGACAAAAATCCATTAAAAGAGAGAGATAATGTTGGTTCTTATGTTTTGTCAATATTGTTCAATACTGATCGTAGTTTTGGAGCCTTCTACTGTTGCTATGGTTACTGTACCTCTTCAGGTGGACACAATAGGGGCCATTTATGGGGGTCAGACCCTCTCAAACCCCCATAAATTCAACTCGGGTTACAATGATAAGACAACTGCTGTTTAGAAAACTATAAAAATGAGTTATATGGGCAAAATACCCACTATAAATCATTCATCATGTTTACTGTGATTGTTTAGTTACTACAACTACAGATTGTCATTAACTGATGATGCTCTAAATAAACTGACTCACAAAGCTCCAGAGAATAATCATCATTATGCAATAACAAACCTGAATTGGTAACAGTTGGTCGGCTGTAATAAGACAGGGGTGATTCCAAACACATTATTAGCTGTGACTTTAAGAACAAAGAGTTTAAAACTAAAAGAAGTGAAACTTAAAATTCAAAAGCATCAAATATGAATGTGTGCCAGATACAGTGTGTTAGAATGTCAGTACCACTGGTGGCCTGTTGGGCGCAGCAGAGTTAATTTTGGCTTTATTGAACAAGGCTGTTATATGTTCTGATAGCTGACAAGTGGTAGTCCTGACCCAGTTAATATGAAGATTCTAATCTAAGAAAAATACTGCTATCAAATCACACATCCAAGTGTTCGACAGGCAGCGGTGTGTGTGTGTGTGTGTCAGAGAGAGTGTTTCCAATGCATCATTAAACAGATTGAAGGACTTCTCATTCCAACAGCTGAAGCTCTGCCCCCAGGCACCAGCACACAGCGAAGGTGTTCTGCTAAAACTCGCCCGCCTGGCAGCGTCCAAAAACAATTTGTGCAGCCCACCGCTTCGGGACACGAGAACTTGCAGTGAAAACAACAGACTGTCTGTGGGTGCAGCTCGGTGGGAAGATGTGCTTTCAGTCTCACCTGTCCTATTGCCAGATCACGGACGGCATCTCATTCATATCAGCTGCATCAGGTTACTGCTATCAACGACTACTGACGATACGATATGCATCTATTATTAAAACACTAAGGTAGAAAATGTTGGTTTAACTGCTGCTTCGAAATTTGGAGCCAAAGTCACAGCCTGAAGAAATACTTCCATTGCACTTTTTCACTTATAAAATATAATGAAATGGTTGACCTAAAGAACACTAAAAACTTTATTTTGTATAATCAGTATCTTACTCAAGAAGCAAACTTGTGTATAATAAGATTATAAGAGTATTTATTAGTTTTATAGAATAATTCAGGATCCAAATGAATAGTACCACAGTATCTCAAAATATTTTTGTATGGACACAGCCTTAGTCGTGTCTACAGGGTAACCTTGTTTTGAGAAAAATCTCAAGAGACAAGCATGTTTATTGGGAGTCCCAGAGCAAGCCCTATCGCAACCCTTATCTTGGCAGCCGCAAATGCAACTATTTTTTCGTTTCATAAGTGCTATTTGGACTAGTTTCCCCTGAGGTGGTCAGGTAAATGCAAGAATCCAAAATGACCACTCACCATAGCCTGTAAACTGCCGGTAGTGGGACACTTGGCGCGCTTTTTATTGCCTTTTTTTCCCCATCACATATTCCCTAGCACATCTTTCGAAAATGTAAACATTCAAAATTCATCCTGTGGAAATCTTTTTGAAATGGGTATTTTGTTACTATGAAAAAGTCCATTTCTTTCTTTTTTTCTTTCTTTTTTTTTTTGTAAAATATGTTTTGGTCACACTTTAGATAGGGTCAAATTCTCACTATTAACTATGACTTTTGCCTCAATTAACTCCTAATTACTGCTTAATTAATAGTTAGTAAGGTAGTTGTTTAGGTATTGTGTAGGATTAAATGATGTAGAATATGGTAATGCAGAATAAGGCATTAATATGTGCTTTATAAGTACCACTAAACAGCCAATATCCTAGTAATATGCATGCTAATAAGTTAATAGTGAAAATTGGACCCTAAACTAAAGTGTTACCTATGTTTTTTATAAAATAAAATAAAAATGTTTAGTTCAGTATCAATTTGCATTTGCTTCCATCACGTTTTTTCACTTTTATTGTCACTTCTTTAAAAAGAGACCAACCTTAGGTCTGTAGTCCAAAAATATTCATTAATTACATTTAAGTGGCAGTAAACAGGTTAATTCCATTGCCTACATTTGTAATCATTGTAATCACATATACCGCCAAGCCTTGACATTAACGTTTTTGCTCACGAGCCAATGTGGCTAGTTATTAGCCACACAGCATTTTCACTGGCCACAATTTTGACATTGATAGCATGGGGAAAAACTGCCATATAAATAATTTTTAATATTATCTCTATAATATCTCTATATAATTTGGCAGCAGGTATATTAGGCTGTTGTCACTTTTACTTTTTATTTTACTTTCACTTAAAACATAACTGACTGTGAGTCATAACTGACCTGTCAAGACTGACATTTTGACATTATTTTGTGTGTATTTGACTGTTTAAGCACAATAAGCAGCAAAAAAAGAACTCAATTTAGTACTGAGAGGCGGCTTTATATGCGCGCCTATGGGTGTGAGAACAAAATTGTGTGCAATACATTCAGTTCCACACCGAAATTCACGCCCTGTAACACCAACAATATTCATCCAGAGCAAATGAAATGAGTGAGTGAGGGGAGGCGGGTTTGTGTGTCAACTCGCTGTTTGAAAGATCATGTCTGTTCTGCGAAAAATGAGTATTGGAAGCATTTCAGATATTTCAGTATCGATATGCATCGAAAATGTATATTTTTGACAACATTACATTGCACTTTGTTTATCATTTCAGATGTGTTTTTAAAAGACTACAGTTGAAAAATTTATATTATATATAAAATTCAACCTGCCAAAGTGGCTAGTAGGAGTAACTGCATTACATATCACTGAAATCCACCCAGATTTGGCGGGGTGTTAATGTCAAGCCCTGTATGCTGCACTTCTTTCAAAGTGATTTCTGTAGTGCCCTTATCCACTTATAACTACGGAGATCTTGGTCCCACCTCAATCACCAAATAAAATGGCAATTGTTTAGAAAATGAATGCTGTCAGAATACAGCAACTCTCAGACACACACACGGCAACACATAAAACTCAGGTATCACTTAGTGACTAAAAGAGATCAAGTTGGATTTGGTATTTAGGTGTCTGTCAGTGGACCCTGCATCTGACAGCGACAGTGCAAGAGTGGGGTTTCTCTGCCGTCCTCTCCTCTGACTATAATCGAATGCGGGACGTGACTGGATTTACAGTGGGAATCTGGGACTAACCGCGTGTCTGGCTCAGTGAAGCGCTCGACTAATACAGTACAGCAGGGCCTTTCTGATGAATGAGAGCTGGCTGGAATCTATCAGCCGGTGATATTATCTATCAGGAACGGACTCTGTCATTCATTGGCTCTCGGAGGTCAATAAAGGAGCCGTCTGTAGCAGTGATGGATGGAGGTGAGGCATCAATACGAAAACTTGGCTTTAAGTCCAAGGAGAGAAGCTCCGGTGTGGCACAGTTTGTTTTTATTTACTGCGATGTTTACTGAAGGTTGAGGTTGTGCTGTAAAACCTGCTGGCTGCTCAATCAACAGCTGAGCAGGAGAATTTGAATCTGTGGGAATTAATTTCATCCGGAAGGAAAAAGATGGATTGGCGAACGAATACCAGCAAATTCGCCAGTATGGCAGTGTGGAGGAAAGAGTCAGCGTGGTGCTGGGTCAGCGTGGACGTGTAGTCGTATTTCTGACTCTGCCCATTGAATCCCAAGAGCTCCAAGGTTGATGTGTGGCCATGAAGTATCGGCTCCTATGGGAGACTAATAGCTCCAGTAATGAAGCGTCGTTTGACTGTGTGATTCATTCAAACACCCAAATCTTTATTGCCGTGTTTGTAAAGGCAGGCCGTATATCAGTGCGGTCCTGCAGTAGAGTTGGTCAGCGTGACCTTGTTCTGCCGTGCTGCTCGCAACTGGAGCTGGTGTGAACTTACGCACAAGAGAACCCACGAAATTGAAAAAATAAATAAATAAAAAAAAATAAAAAATAAAAATTCAATATATGGTGGCATACGTCCCTTTATGAGTTTCTGTCTTATATTTACAGTATATATAATCCCAGCAGGTAATGTTCTCAGACCTTTCTGGCAAGGTTCTCTCAAAGTTACGAGCAAAATTTTTTTTTTTTTTTTTTTTTTTTTTTTTTCCTCAATAACATTAATAGAACTTTCTTTCAAAGTTTCAAAACTTTAGCACAAAAAACAAAAAACATTTATGCATTGTACATGGAATGTTTTTCCTGAAACTTTTTAGTTGGACATTCATGTAACGTTTTTTTATGTTACTTTTGAATGTTCTCTGAACATTCTGAAAGGTTCTCATAATGTTAGAAAAATAGGTAACACATTAGGTATGGGAAACACATATTCACTATTCACTATGACTTTTACCTCAATAAACTCCTAATTTACTGCTTATAAATAGTTAGTAAGGTAGTTGTTAAGTTTAGGTATTTGGTAGGATTAAGAATGTAGAATAAGGTCATGTAGAAAAAGGCATTCATATGTGCTTAATACGTACTAATAATCAGGCAATATTCTAGTAATATGCAAACTGATAAGCAGCTTCTTAAAAGAGCCTAAAATAAAGTGTTACTAAATTATAAAATGGAATGTTCCCTTAACATTTGCATAACCAAGAAAAACTGTTAAAAAAAAAAAAAAAAAAAAAAAAAAAACCTGGACGTTTTAAACGTTAAGAAATAAAATTTTTATAACTCAGTGGGAACATTGGCAAAACATTGTTATGGGATATAGTTTAGGAATATCACAAGAACAGCTATTTTTCCCAAATATCAACATCATTGCAAATGTGCTATTGAATTTATAGTTCAATAAACAGTTCACTTAACAGGAAGTGAGTTCCTGTACTGTGAGTTACATTTTAGACACAATTGTGCCAGTGGTGTCTGTTTTTGCACTATTAATTCCAAAACGTGCTTCCAAAAATGAGCTAAATAGTTCCAAACAAAGCCACAACAAAATCGTTGTGAATCTCGAGCGAAACACAGTGGTGTTTTGTTCCAGTTTTTTAAAGAATCAATGATTAAACGATCCATTCAGTCACTTGCTTCGTTCCTAAATGAATCAGCCATTTCAACAAATCAGTAGAATGAACAACTCAATAACTTATTAAAACAGTGACCTACTCACAGATTTATATTTATATTTAAAGCATCATTTAAAAAAAAAAAAAAAAAAAAAATCATATATCAATATGCAAAATATAATTTTTAAAACATTAATCTTATAGCATTATTTATGCAATTGTAAGTGCAGTATAAATATATCGACTGTAAATGCTGCTTTTGCAGTGCAATAATGGATTTTGTTGACACGTACATATTTCATTTGATTGGTAACAGACTATATATTTTTTGTCAATATCACACACCCCTACTTTAAGCCATGATTCAACAGCTGAATGTGGATCAGTTAAAACAGGTATAATGACCCAGACTCTCTGGCACCAAGACGAGTCTCTGATTATACAAAGAGTTGATTACTCACCACCATCAGCACAGAGGAATGCATCACACATCTTCGAAAAAGGGAACTAATTAGTGGTGTTTGCTATAGCAGAAATCACTATTATTATTGCTCATAGCTGAATTTGTGTGTGTGTCTTGTTGAGGGGAGACGTGCTGTTACTTTGCAAAGTGAATATGTGCACCATTTTCACCTGCTGAACGATAAAGCTCCCACAGATTTATGTTGTAGGAGGGACCCAAGTTATATATAGAGACCCTGACTTGAAAGAGAATCCACATACAAGGCCCAACAACTTACAAGAACATTGCTAAAATAGAAAACAATATAGAGTGCAACAGTGGGAGTAAAAACTCCATTCATGTTTTCCATATAAATTGAAGCAATTGTGAAGCACTTTGGGCAACAAAGTTGTTTTTTAAATGTGCTATATACATAAAAGTTGAACTTTACATTTTACCTATACATTTTATATTTCCCCAGTCGTTTTTAATTCATGTCATTCTCAGTGTTTCATGGGATTTTAGTTCTTTCACTCGCTAAGGTTGTTAAGTTCACAGTCTCTTTGTCTTTTTGTCTGATTTTCATAATTTTTTACATGAAATCAAAGTTAGTAATGTTGTGATTCACTTCACAGCTGGATGTCTTGGTTCATGCCTTATAGCACTTCAACAAAGACTTTTTATTTTAAATCCCTATGAGGAAAATGAATAGATTCCCGGAAACACTTCCAAAAAGGTGGGAGGCACTAATGCACTCTATTCTCAAGAAGGCATGTTTTAAGGCTTTTTGGAAGAATGACCCATCTAGCATCACTTCCAGCACCTTTAATACTGATTTCCCATCTCTTCAAGCGCACCGCTTCAAGCTGTTCGTAGGGTGTCATAAAGCCTCATGGATGTGCTCACGAAGGGTCATTACTTTCTCTGGTTGTGCATGATTCATAAACGCCTTCATCCGCAGGCTGTAGTGTGCAACCTTATCATTGAAAATCTGACCTGAGACCAGAAAGCTGCCGAAAAAAGACCAGAAAGCTGTAGATCTAAACTTCATTTCCAAAACGTGACTTCAGATGGAATTAGATACAATATGATGCAGGGCCGGTTCTAGGATTTCATCCTCAGGGGGTTTAGCCCTCAATGAGAATCTGTAGCAAGAGACCATTGTGTGGTGCATCTTTAAATCGAGACCACTATAAGTCAAAAGGAACTTACCAGTACTTAAATTGGTACTAAATCAATCGATCGATAGATCGATAGATCGATAGATAGATAGATAGATAGATAGATAGATAGATAGATAGATAGATAGATAGATAGATAGATAGATAGATAGATAGATGATAGATAGATAGATAGATGATAGATAGATAGATAGATAGATGATAGATAGATAGATAGATAGATAGATAGATAGATAGATAGATGATAGATAGAGATAGATAGATAGATTATATAAGGATACCAGTCCTTCTGCAGTACAGTTCAAACTGGTACAGTACAGGGCACTAAGTATTTCTTTATTAGACATGCATTTATTTTCCCTGCCAAAACATTCACTGGCATAACAGGCCCTAAATAAATAAAGTTATTGCCTTCATTGTTTTTGACCTATGTAACCTTACGATACCAACACTGAACATGAAATTTATTTCACAATTCTCAATTCCAATTTACGATCAGCAAAAACTAATGCTAGCCTAACTATAAAGTTCAAACATTAAAGACAAGTAAACAGTCAATAATAAAATAAGAAAGAAAAAAACACATTTCAAGCAATAGCAAAAATAAATACAAGAGAACAAAGATACAAATTAAACACTTTAAAGTAGACCTACTTTTGAAAACTGTGTTGCTGTATGAAGTAAATATACACAGATACCGTTAAAGCTACAGAAGTTATTAGTTAAGAGCAGTAAGTGATTATCTCTTTTTCTTTTGGTGTTTGATTAACATTATTGAAACAGAAGGTATATGATTCTGTTGTCACTTTAACACCTAATGATGTCACCTTCAGTGGTGTATAAAGTACTCGAAAACCATACTTGAGTAAAAGTATAGATATCTTGCCAGAAAATGACTTTGGTAGAAGTTAAAGTTGCTGTTTAGAATGTTACTTGAGTAAAAGTTTTAAAGTATGTGATATTTTTTGTACTTAAGTATGAAAAGTATTTTTTTGATATTAAATGTACTTAAGTATTGAAAGTAAAAGTACAAGTAAATGTAAAATACAAAAGGAGCAAAAAAATATTAAAAATTGTTCTATACACAGTTTGAGCAGCAAGATTGTGTTCAGTTTTAACGCTCTTACATTTTGTTTCTTTAAATTGGCTAAAGGTTTATTGTAATTTTTATACATAAAAAATACTAATATATTAATTATACATTGATGATTCGTTCATGTTAATTTATAGTGCATTATAACTAATGCAAGAGACAACTTTAAAATGTTAAAATGTAAATGATGAAATTAAAAATGAACAATACTTTTATTAACCTTATTTAATGTTACAAATGTTGTAAAATGTTACAAATCCAAACAGTCATGCTTAAAAATTACCATCTTTACACACAAAGGCATAGCATGGGTCTATTATATGTGTACTTTCACACATTATTTGGCTCTATTTTAGAAAAAAATATGATTATCTAATCAAAATATGTGTTACAGTGCCGATAAAAACTGAAATTGAATAGGCTACATTTCTGATTTGTTACGCTTCTGTGGCTGTATGATGAGAATACAGTTTAAATATGCAACTTCGCCGGATAATGAATGCATAACAGCGAACAAATAGTTATAAACTAATGCAAATGAATGGTAACAATCGTGGCATACAGTTGTTGTTTTTTTTTTTGTTTTTTTTTTAACCGCTTGAGGTTAGGCCTACTACTAATGTCTCAGCCTCGACGACAAACATACTGTTCTCCACTAATGCAGCATCTAGTCAACAAACTAATTACTTTATAGTGATATGAAAACATGTACTGTAGTGTACATTCTATAACATACCGTTTTGTTGTCCGTTTTAAATCGTTTTGAAGTGTCCCGCTCTGTGCAGCGCGCAGCCTCACATCACGTGTCAAAACAAACCATAAGAGGCATCAGTGATAGTTTTTATTTCGCCTCTAGAGGCCGCTCTCGTAATGTATCATAATCTATGCTCGTAATGACAGCGCACTTCTCCAGCCGCAATCCGGAAAATTAAATCAACCGCGGTTGTGCGAGCACTTGTTTGCACATGCTTGCTTGCAGTCTGTGTTCTTCCGACTTTATTTTGTAGTAAGTAACGAAAATGCTTTGGGAAAATGTATCGGAGTAAAAGTATATAATTTATTTAGGAAATGTAGTGGAGTGAAAGTAAAAGTTGACAGAAATATAAAAACTCAAGTAAAGTACAGATTCTCCCAAAAAATACTTAAGTACTGTCACCTTATATTGACACACATCAATATACGTCTTCAATAACGTCTTCTTGAGGTGCTCTAAGCGATGTCACGCGTTTTTAGGCCAAAAAATTTTTGTAACATACAGCAAACATCTCCTCACTATCCGCTAGCTGCCTGTCCGGCAACAAAAACTACCTGGTGCAGCCTGGACCACGAATCATAATAAACATGCTCCAGCCAATAACCGACAAGAATGATTTTAAATGCGCGTTCATGACTGTTTCAGGAAGCACGGAGGGGAGGGGGAGGAGGAGGAGGGAGGGTCTAGCCAGCCTCCATTTTGTTTGACAACACTTCGAACGTCAACAGGAAGTTACTCCACCCAGGATCGCTTAGAGCACCTTTATGTATGTTCACTTAAAACTAGGGATGTCCCGATCACGTTTTTTTGCCCTCGAGTCTGAGTCCGAGTCATTTGATTTTGAGTATCTGCCGATACCGAGTCCCGATCCGATACTTAATAGCCTACATAAAAAAGAATAAAGAAGAGCGAAAAAACAGATCCAGGAACAGTGCTTTTCAGGTTTTTCAGGTATTCAGTTTTCAAATAGTTATCAAATATAAAATATCACTGCATATTATCTTTACTGTATAAAATAAATAAAGATTAATCATTATTGAAGTTACAAAAACTATTCAGTCAAGAGCAGTGAGTGATTTCTTTGTTTTTTGTTGTTTGATTTAACATTAAATACAGGCAGCAGGAATAGTTGATTTCCCTTTAAGACATGCACGATCCAGTACATACTGTTCCACATGCGCTGTCTTTCTCGACTAATATACGTTCACTTAAGACATAACCGACTATGTTTGCTAGGATACTCGCTAGGACGGGCATGTTGACATAATTTTTGTATGAATGTGGCCGCCGAAGCGCAAGACTTGAAAGAGAACTCAGTATTTGCGCGCTGACTGGAATAAGCGTGTGCGCGCTTCGGATGAGCGCACACAAATCTTCTCACAGCGCGCGAGTTCTCTTTCGCGTCTTGTTCTTGAAGGTTTAAATCAGCAAGGCTTAAATGGGTTTAGTTTAAATACAGACAGCAACGTCTGCTGTTCAGGTCTCACCTGCGCTCGCACGCTATCAACACCCGGGTGATGGCGGCGTAAATGACTGGACATTACAGCAGACGGCACTCGCAGTTAACAGTTTACAAAGAGTGACTGTTTTGTCCACGCTTTCTGATTATCGTTGTTGTAACGTTTTGTGCATCCATCGACTGAAACATACATTATCTGAACTCTGTCTGTTTTCCACGTTGCTATTTTAAACAAACCATATTAACCAATAGATGCGTCGTCATTCGAAATGGACCGCAGTGCAAGTGCGGTCCGTAAGTGGAGAACCGTATGGTTCGATTTTTTACCGAGAACCGTTGCACCCCTAATACATATATATCCGAGTCCTGATCGGGAGGTAATGTCCGATTCCGATCGAGTCTGAAACCACATGATCGGGCCCGATTTCCGATCATGTGATCGGATCTGGACATCCCTACTTAAAACAGTGTTTACATGGACACTCGCTGAAATGGGCATTTTGACATAATTTTGTGCATATTTGTGGCCTCAAGAAGAAGTAAAATTGAACTGAAGGGGTGGCGTTCTGTGTGTACGCTCCAGGTGTGTGCACGCACAGAAACAATCTATCACAGCGCACCAGTACTGCACAGAGTTCGCCTTGCGCTTGAATGGCTCAAATCATTGAATGTTTAAACTGACAAGATTTAAAAACACATGAAAATGATTAACTTTCTTAAGGAAGCACCACTGACCCAATCATTCAGATAGGTGAATTTTTTAGGGGGTGGAGAAGACCCTAAAAAGGGTCTAGAACCGCCCAATATGATGGCAGACATTACTGTCAGATTAAGCCCCACTTGGATCCACGTCTCAGGATGAGCGGCATGTTGGTGCTGGTGATATCTGGCTTGTTTCCCCAGTTGGGGAAAGGCCTTCGGCGACAAGCGTGAGGCACCACCATCTGATTTTTCAAGAAACTGACACCTTAATGGACAGAAATCTCACGCCTGATCCTGCACTGTGATATCAAATGTCCTTTCCCACGATGCAGCATGCCGTTTTACATGATACACTGGCATTCAATAGTCAAAACGTGAAGTTTTATTGTTTCCCATTCCCAGCTGAACCTGGACTTGACAACAATTAATATGTGTAAAATGTATATTTGGGTGTTTCACAATCTATGAGCACTTCTGGCTTTGTGGTCAATGTCTAACTGCTGACATACATGATCACAGGAGAATTTTTCCTGAAAGTTATGATCAGTTTTGACACATCACATTGGATTTATTTAATTTGCTTCATTTTATTTTGGAAATTACAGTGGTTGAAATGACATTTTGTGATACAATTTCTGACTCATTTGTCTTGCTAAGGCTAACTTCATAATGTCCTAAATACACAGAAGTTTATACCATTTTTTAAATATAATATGACAAAATTGCAGCTTGGTTGGAAATAAAGCGCAATAAAAATAAATGATATTAACCTTGATTGGACCTTTTTTTTTAAACTACACACAACACTCCTATATTTCATGTCAAGTTCTTTGCTGACACTGCTGTCTTATGGTAAACAAGTACACTAACTTTAGTTGACTTTTCTTCAGTTCGTTTTTTTGTTTTTGTTTTGTTTTTTTTAGTTTTCAATGAAAGCAGGTAGCAAATATTTATTAACATCTTGCAATTATGATTAATCTTAATAGAATACTTAACTTTTGTTCTCAATTTTATTTTAGTGAGAAAGTCACATTTATCAGTTCTTAAAATAATATATATATAATTCATATTTCAGCTGTGGGCACTATAATATATATATATATATATATATATATATATATATATATATATATATATATATATATATCATACATATATATATATATATATATATATATATATATATATATATATATATATATATATATATCAACATATATATCATACATATATATATATATATATATATATATATATATATATATCAACATATATATATATATATATATATCATACATATATATATATCAACACTCAAACCACTGATAAGAATCAAGTAGATCTGACCTTGAAATTATCTTTTTTTTTTTTTATATAATTCATATTACAGCTGTGGGCCAATCGTAATTTGTGTAACAATAATTAGGTATTATATAATTTTCAAACTCTTATAGTAAATACTTTATGATTATCTAACTCTTTACTTTTATTATCATAGTCTAAGTCTGATTTAGGGTCAAAATTTACTTAAAGTTAAGTTAAAAGTTTTCAGGACAGATTTAATGTGACCACAATTTAATGCTTTTAAAATCCATTACAGTAGTTTATTGTTTATCGTTTAGTTTAAGTTATCACAAAAGTGCCCAAAGTTGAAGAAACACCAAGTTATTTAGCAGTTTGTCATTACAGATGTCAGATAAAAATGTTATACAACAGAGTCAACAATACTGCAAAAACTGATATAAATCAGCTTAAGCAAATGTCTCATTTAAAGACTGTCGACGAAGAATTCAGAAAACAATCGCTTTTTTATGGAACATAATTGTTTGACGATAACAAATAAGCTGACAAATCTCAACAGTGACATTTATTCATGCAGCTTTACGATTAGTTCTTCTTAGAAGCAGTTTGTTCTAAATCATGAAGATTAATTAGCTGAACCAAACGGAAATCATTCAATCAAATGAAATATTAACAGACATGTCCAACAGCATAGCTAAGAAATAAACTGTCACTGCCATACTAATGCTAATCGGCCATTTCTGGGAGAAGCTAATGCTAATAACATTTACAAAATATTAGTGTGATACTAAATGTGACTTTTTTCTTTGGTTTGTTCTTTGGTTCTCATCAAGTTTTGCTTCTGGGCCTCGATTTTACAAGTGGTGACGCAACACTGTACCAAAATTGTTTATCATTCAAAAGTAGTGAATATCCAAAAATCAATGATGATTTACAATATGAAAAATAGCAATGCTAAAACAAGGTTCTAGAAATGTCTTAAATGATTGCACAATACATTCATGTTTAATAGGTTATTCAATTTTTTTCTACTGATAAAGTATGTTTACTAGCTGTTTAATCCATAAAATTGTATCAAAATTAAAGATTATTTAAAACAAAATCCATAAAATGATTGTATTATGGGAACCCTTAAAATTGAAGGGCCTGACAGAACCCTTTAAAGGGAACCCTGGGAATTTAGACTTGTATGGCTTAATGTAAATGATGTCTCTTACTAAAAATATGTAGTAGAAAACCCATGAAAGATTTACGTTATATATAAAAAAAAATCCTCATAGTTTTATACATATTTTGGATAATGGAGGGTGCACAGTGCATTCTACTTCGATGACGTCAAATGATTGCACATGGTAACATAGAATGCCATATTGTGCAGCTTTTGGTTGTAATAGGGCAACAAGAGATGTAAGTCTCCACTGCTTTCCTAGCGATAAGAAGAGGAGAATAGAATGAGAAGATGTCTGTGGATGAATAAAATTTCCTAAAGACCCGCGTCTTTGTTCTCTCCACTTTAGTCCTGATGCCTTTGATACTTTTTCATCTCTATACTTTGGTGCAATGGTAATCTAGTAATGCATACAAGTTTAAATACCCACAGAGTTCCTTTTAAAACCTGATCAGCCTTTTCAATTTGAGCCAGAGCGCAAACTTAGAGAGGATGAAAACATCGAAGACATGCAATGTCTCTGTGGCTATTCGAACTACTGTTGTATGATTGATGTGTAAAAATCGCCTGATATGTCACCTGAATGCATTTTACATGGCAAAACGTGCTAAGAAAATGCTGCTGTTTTATGCTATCACGGATATCCCGTGCATCACGGCGCACAGGAGCTTTGAAGAAGTCTGTCTCAATCAAACCTCAAATTCATCAGGGCTAAAGTGAAAAGAACAAAGACGCAGGTCTTTAGGAAGTTTAATTCATCCTCATTCTTCACAACTTGCATTCTTTTCTCCTCTTATCGCTAGTAAAGTAGACTTGCATCGCTTCTCTTGTTGCCCATCGACTGAAAATAACAACCAAAAGCCGCGCAATGTGGCATTGTATATTATATTCCAAGTTGTGTTGTGGTAAAAATAGGAACATGGTAGAGTCAGTAGCTCACCGAGTGCAACCACTTGAATTGTATGTAGAATGCACTTCGCACCTAAACAAAATGGCTCTTCAGTACGAGACATTATTTACGTTATATTAAGCCATACAAATCTTAATACCCAGGGATCTCTTTAAGTTTCATGTGAAATAACTCATTAAACTAGTAAAACACTTATCCGAGCTCAAACCTTCAGAGCAACTATCCTGCAGAAAAATATCTTTGGGTTTTTGTCATTATTGTATCTTGCACTCTCCAGCGGTAGATGCGATTGATTGACAGTTGCCACAGTGACAGCAGCAGTCGTTGAGGAGACGGGATCACCATGTGTAACGAGAGACAGTCACTTTTTGCTGTGAAGAAAGAGATGTGAAAGAGAGACAGTCTCCCAGCACTATTCAGCCCAGCAATGACAGCTTTCAGACCCACAATGACACCTGATCTAAACCCAAAGACGACAGAACGATGGAGAAATGCATTCCAATGCTGGGGAAGGTGCTAGTTGTGTGAGTTCTGGATAGACTCTCTGTGGACATCAGTATACCAGAGACATTCAACAATGAAGCTACAGTACAACAAACAGACCGGCCGATGCTTAACAATAAACAATTTCTAAAACCAGAGGGAAGTGTGATCTATACCTTAGCTCTAACAATTCAAACAATTGCATTTGTCCTTCATGTCAGAGGTTGTGGAAATGTGGAGTACGTCAGAAATAGCTTTGTGAAAAAGAAGTGCATGTTGAATGTGCACTTGTAGTGTACTTCAAATCTTAAAAGTAAATAAACTGTACTTGCAGACAATATAATATTATTGAAATAAAATGCATCTTAAAGGGTTAGTTCACCCCAAAATGAAAATTCTGTCACTTATTACTCACCCTCATGCCGATCCACACCCCTAAGACCTTCGTTAATCTTCAGAACACAAATTAAGATATTTTTGTTGAAATCCAATTGCTCCGTGATGCCTGCATAGCCAGCAATGACATTTCCTCTCTCAAGATCCATAAAGGTACTAAAAACATATTTAAATCAGTTCATGTGAGTACAGTGGTTCAATATTAATATTACAAAGCACAGGAATATTTTTGGTGCGCCAAAAAAAACAAAACAACGACTTATATAGTGATGGCCGATTTCAAAACACTTCTTCAGGAAGCTTCAGAGCATAATTAATCAGTGTATCATTGCTGGCTATGGAGGCCTCACTGGGCCATTTCAACAAAAAATATCTTAATTTGTGTTCTGAAGATTAACGAAGGTCTTACGGGTGTAGAACGGCATGGGGGTGAGTAATAAATGACAGCATTTTCATTTTTGGTTGAACTAAACTTTTAAGTCTACTTAAAGAGAGTTCAGTTTCATGATTTTAAATACACTTTTAAAGAATTGTTTTATTTATTATTTTATTTAAGTAGTACACTTATTTTGATGTGTTGAGTAACATACACATATGTAAAGTACTTGATTATACTTTAAATTATAATATTAATAATATATATTAATAATATATTTAAAGTTTATTTTACTAAACTGCTACTAAATTCATGACATAGAAGTTTGAATAGAATTGACATTTAAGTATATTTTAGTTTACTATAAATGCTTGTCAATACATTCCACAAAACAAAAGGATTCTAAAGTGTACTTCTTTTTCACATTGGTTCTGTCATTGACTTCGGTGCAGATGAAGGTGACTGGAGTGACAATGTGTGTTTGAGTGACGTGAATGTGATCCAAAGAAAGTTTACAGAATGCTCCATCAAAACTGATCTGTGGCTACTAGACGTGATAATGAATTGCTCTTCTCACACATCTACAGTTCTGTTTGTCCACCCACTCTTTCATCCTCTCCCTTTCTCTGTATTGTGTCTCATCCCGCTATTTTACAGTTGAGAGTTTCTTGAAAGAGCTGCTACGTCAATCTGTCGCTTTTCGCGCACCAAAAGAAAGACTTTTTCTTTTATATTCACCCTCTACACTTTTATCCGTTACTCAGTGTTTGATGGGGTGGACATCTCAGATGACCCTCTCTGCTTTTACAAAGACTTTGCTCCAGACATGTTCAGAGTGCACAGCAAAAAATTTGCTATATATAACATGAAGCAACTTATATTGCATTCATTGCTATTCACCATTTTGTGTATATACATATTAAGATTTTTAACGTTTTTAAAAGAAGTTTCATCTGCTCACCAAGGCTGCATTTATATAATTAAAAACACAGTAAAAACAGTAATATTGTGAAATATTAATGCAATTTAAAATAACTGTTTTCTATTTGAAAGTATTTTAAAATGTAATTTTCAGGATTCTTTGATGAATAGAAAGTTCAAAAGAACAGCGTTTATTTGAAATATAATCTTTTGTAACATTATACATGTCTTTACTGTCACTTTTGATCGATTTAATGCATCCTTATAAATTGCTTTGAAAAAAAACGGTAGTGTATAATGTTATATGTTATATATTTCAGATAAATGCTGTTCTTTTGAACTTTCTATTCATCAAGGAATCCTTAAAAAAAAAAATGTTTTTAACATTGATAACAATAAGAAATGTCTCATGAGCAGCAAATCGGCATATTAGAATGATTTCTGAAAGATCATGTGACAGTAAAGACTGGACTAATGATGCTGAAAATTCAGCTTTGCCATCACAGGAATAAATTACTTTGTAAAATATATTCAAATAGAAAACAGTTATTTTAAATTGTAATAATATTTCACAATATTACTGTTTTTACTGTATTTTTAATTACATAAATGCAGCCTTGGTGAGCAGATGAAATTTATTTTAAAAACATTGAAAAATCTTACCGATCCCAAACTTTTGAACGGTAGTGTATAATTAATATGTATATTAATATATACACTACATATATATACAAAATGGTGAATTGCAATGAATGCCATGTCAGTCACACGCACGCACGCACACACACACACACACACACACACACACACTGTTAATTGCACTGAGAGTTATGGGCTGTATTGATGAGGTCTAATCACGGCTGTCAATGATATTTATGAGTTCAGCGTCACAAACGTGCTGGTCAGATTAAAGCCTCATTAATAAAGTCCGTCTGGCAGGTATTAAACAGCTCATCTCACTCCAACAGGAAGAATGCTTAGACCACATTATAATTCATTAATACAGCAACAACCAGTGTTTGTTTGTGAGTGAGTGTGTCTCTGTGTGTGTGTGTGTGTGTGTGTGTGTGTGTGTGTGTGTGTGTGTGTGTGTGTGTGTGTGTGTGTGTGTGTGTGTGTGTGTGTGTGTGTACTCCGGCTGGGTGAATCACAGTAATTAAAACATAAATTACATAAATTGGGCCTATTGAGGGAGAAGCTCAACTCACAAACCCGAGAACACGACACCCCAAACAATCACCCGATTTCTGCTTCGCAAACAGATGAAATCAAAATCAGTGAGCATCCAAAAGGCAAATGATATGATCTGAATCATAATGACAAATGCAGTGCTGAATCTGAGACACACATGAAACTCATTTCACAGATCTTCAGAGACAGTCAACAAGCTGCAGGGTCAAAGGTCAGAGGGGACAGTAAAGGCCCGAGTATACTTAATTTACCGCTTTCTGCTCCATTTGAGTATGCAAGCCTTTCAAAGTATACTCCATTGGCCGTGAGTGTGGAAAGACGTGTTCAGCATCCAGTGGAGTTTGTTTTCAAGCGCTCAAGACACTCGCACATGCGCTGTTGTACACGCACCGTCCACATGGACACAAACATTGGGCTGCACACGTACAGTGTGCGTGGGCCTTTGCGGAACTTGAATGGCTGAAGTGCACTTTGCGCTTAAAGACCGGAACACACCAAGTCGACGTCAAAGAACTAGCGGCGATGAAAGCTGACTGTGTTGTCACCTCTTGTCGGCTGCATCTCAGCCAAAATGCTGAGCTTGAACAAAACAAAAGGAAAAAAGGGGAATGTCAACCAGTACATGCATTCTTCGTGTAAATAAAGATATGTCTATATGTCTATTTTTGTCATTTATAAAGGGAAACCGAAACTAGGACTGCAGTTATAAAAAACCATAAACAAAGCAGCGCTTGCTTACCATTTTGTATATAATCATGCTTATCACTTTCTTCATTCCAGTCGGCTCATGTTATTATGAAAATATCCGTTCTTTCGAATGCTCAGGTGCAAGTTGATGTAAAATTATAACAGCCTTCTGTCTGTACCATCATGACTTCTTTGCTCACTTTCATCACTTTTGCTTTTATTCTCGTGCACTGACTAGTTCGCTAAGATGAACAGCCAATCAGAGTTCTCTCTCTCACCGGCGGCTCAAAGCCGATTCTAAATGCTGAAGCGGGCCAAAAAAAACCAGATGGCGTCCGACTAGAGACAACTGTACAGAACACTAAAAAAACGAAGAAAAAACTAAGCTGACCGACGGTCAAAAACGGCACGACATTGCCCAATGGTTTGGTGTGTCCAGGCCTTATGAGGTCAATGCAGTGGATACCGTAACTACACCAAAACAATATCAGTGTAGTTACACCAATAAAACAATTACACCCTGTGACCTCTGTGCTCATAGCCCCCCCCCCAATACCCACACACACACACACACACACACACACATGGTAAGCTGTGTGAAGAATGAGCTGATCTTTCTCTGAGCTGATGGATTGTGCTCTAGCTGTATAAAACAGTTCAGTTTGCCTTTGTTTGTTTCCTCAGAGTTTGTATTAATGAAGTGCTGGAGTATTTGTCAAGATGTTCCCAGCATGCTCTGCTCGTGCTAACAGAGCTGATGAGAGTGGGCGGGCATTCATCACTGTCAGTCACAGCTCAGCGACGGTTCTGATTGGATGGTCAAGATTTAGAGAGAACAAAAGCTCAGCACAATGATTTCACAATCGGCAAACTAGACAACGTTTGTGTGTGTGTGTGTGTGTGTGTGTGTGTGCAAGATGGTTTTGCTGCTGAAGTGCTACACCTGCACACTGTCAGCAGAACGGCCCGTAGTAGAACACGCTTACACATGCACACATGCACACATGCACAGAAGAGACTGCGTGTTACCTCTGAAAGTCCTGGCGAAGATCCTGAGGACTCAGGAGCTGAAAAACAAAAGCACACAAACGTGACACTTGTGAAATCGGTTTCCCCTTCACTCGTCCCATCAGTCTAATCTCAGGAATCAGTCAGTGGAGGGAATGAGGAAATACGCCGCTGTAAAGTTCATCATGCTATCAACGTGCGAACTATTCGTTTGGCGAGTAATTGAACTGCAGGCCTCTGAAAGGTCAGAGATTATTGGACAGCTGACAATCTGGGAAAAGCCAGAAATTCATTTAAAGAGAGAAAGAAGGATATTTCTATGAGTTTTTATGAGACTGTGATCATTCCCTGATGCATAACATGTGCGCCCTGCAGGTTTTTTATTTATCTATTTATTTATTTATTTTTGTCTGCCGCTTTAAATGCTCTTTAAAGCAGGATGGCTGTTTTTAATCGTTCATCAGCTGGTTAAAAATCTTTCTGAAAGGTATTCCAATTATATTGTTTCATGATTATTATACAGAATGATTTAAAAAAAAAAAAAAAATGTTATTGTTATCATTAGCTATTGTCCTTAAAGGAAAACTCCACTTCTTTTTGAAAATAGACTACTTTTCCAACTCCCCTAGAGTTAAACAGTTGAGTTTTACCATTTTCAAATCCATTCAGCTGATCTGCGGGTCTGGTGGAACCACTTTTAGCATAGTTTAGCATAGTTCACTGAATCTGAGAGTATAGTTCCTAGCCAAATCAGACTAGAAAATTGCAACTTTTCATTTTCCGTTGGTCTTAGTACACGATGTAACTACAGAAGAGTCAAGTTTTAAATAGGAAAAAATATTGAAACTCTTTGGTCATTTTTGAGTGAGATGCTAACGGTCTAATCAGATTCAATGAACTATGCTAAGCTATGCTAAAAGTGGTACCGCCAGACCCGGAGATCAGCTGAATGGATTTGAAAACGGTAAAACTCAACTGTTTAACTCTAGGGAAGTTGGAAAATGAGCCTATTTTCAAAAAAAAAAAAAAAAAAAAAAAAAAAAAAAAAAAAGGGCCTTTAAGATTAAATTTGAAGCTTCAAGCTTCGAAGGATAGATAACTGCAAAAATAGTAATAACATAGTGACAACAAATAATTCATTAGAAATATTAATTAGCACAACTGTTTTCAGCATTGATAATAATCAGAATAGTTTCTTGAGCAGCAAATCAGCATATTAGAATGCTTTCTGAAAGATCATGTGACAATGAAGACTGGAGTAATGTTTCTGAAAATGTAGCTTTGATCTCAGGAATAAATTATATTTTACAATATATTTACAAAGGCCTAGAAAAACAGTTATTATAAATTGTAATAATATTTCACAGTATAAATGTTTTTTTTTTTACTGTATTTTTGATCAAATAAATGCAGTCTTGGTGAGAATTCATTCATATTAATACAAATATATTCAGATCCAAAGGCTTGAATATGTTTCAGTGTCATGTGTTGTCGTAAACTGAAAGTATTTCATTTCCCTTTATGAATTAAAGGTGCCCTAGAATTAAAAATTGAATTTATCTTGGCATAGTTAAATAACAAGAGTTCAGTACATGGAAATGACATACAGTGAGTCTCAAACTCCATTGTTTCCTCCTTCTTATATAAATCTCATTTGTTTAAAAGACCTCCGACGAACAGTCGGGGTGTAAGCCCCCAATATTTGCATATGCCAGCTCAAGTTCAAGCATTATACAAGGGCAGCCAGTATTAACGTCTGGATCTGTGCACAGCTGAATCATCAGACTAGGTAAGCAAGCAAGGACAACAGCGAAAAATGGCAGATGAAGCAATAATAACTGACATGATCCATGATTACATGATATTTTTAGTGATATTTGTAAACTGTCTTTCTAAATGTTTTGTTAGCATGTTGCTAATGTACTGTTAAATGTGGTTAAAGTTACCATTGTTTCTTACTGTATTCATGGAGACAAGAGCCGTCATTATTTTCATTATTAAACACTTGCAGTCTGTATAATTCATAAACACAACTTCATTCTTTATAAATCTCTCCAACAGTGTAGCATTAGCGGTTAGCCAAGGAGCACTATCAAACTCATTCAGCACTATCATGAACTCAGCTTCACCTAACTTAATTCAATATAGCTCAACTCAACCTAACAAACATAACTCATCTGAATTGAATCCAATTAATCCAAACTCAAATTGGCATGATTAAGTTTCGAATCAATGAACAAATATGCATATGTATGTACACAGTAAAAAATAAAAAAAAGTTGTAAATAAAAAGATTATCATAGTACATTTACAAGAAAATACTATTTCAGTCTTTCTACTTCAACATCTCACATTTAATGTGTTGCTTGTCATGTAGTAGAAATTTACTAGTAATTTCTGAGTTATAATTGCTAAATCCTTTATAAGTAAATCCTTTACCATTTATTTTTGTCAGTGTGTGTGTGTGTGTGTGTGTGTGTGTGTGTGTGTGTGTGTGTGTGTGTGTGTGTGTGTGTGTGTGTGTGTGTGTGTGTTTGTGTGTTTGTTTGGCAGCTGGTCGAGCTCAGTTTGTTCTTCTTCATGCGAATGTAACGTTAGCTGCCTGCTGTCCAATCCAACACTGATGACTGACAAACCAATCAGCCAATAAAAACACAAAATGTAAGCACTGGTTTTGCCTTAACTAAGTCATACAGTGTCTATTTTTCCCTTGCATGCAGCAGCAGTGAGTGTCATTGTAATGATGAATTTGTGCTCCAGTGTCGTGTTATCATCACTGTAGCAGCAAGTGAGTTTTACAGCTTCTGATTGGCTGCAGTGCCACTGCCATTGTCCCCTGGGTCCTCATTAGACTCTAAAGATGGTTCGTTCACTGGATTCCTCAACACACTCTCAATTGGTTCTGCTGTCCCATGAGGCTTTGGAACCAGTTAAAGTCCATTACGCTCACAAGCAGGCAAACGTCCAGAAGCAGCTTCACCTTAACCAGCAAAAGCATCGAGAGCAGAAGAAGGCTTAGGCGACCGAAAAATCTGCTTTTCACTACTTCCATTGTGTATAATAGGGGTTAATATAATTTGTGTATGGGCTACAATGAAAAACAAACATTGTGAATATCTTGTATTCATCTTTTCATTGTCTATTTTCTCTAGGTTATGTATCAGTGTACACAGTAAACATACTGTAATTTTAACTGTAAAACACTAAATATGCTAAAATAAAAACCTGTTAATTGGTGCAGTAAGTTTTCATTTTAATAACTGTTCTTAGTTTTTTTGCTATTATTTATGTGCATCAGGTTTTGTGTTACATAGCCTATTATGTTGTTAAATTAAGGCATTACACAAGGGCAGAACGTCTGGATCTGTGCACAGCTGAATCATCAGACCAAGTAAGCAAGCAAGGAAAACAGCGAAAAATGGCAGATGGAGCAATAATAACTGACATGATCCATGATAACATGATATTTTTAGTGATATTTGTAAACTGTCTTTCTAAATGTTTCATTAGCATGTTGCTAATGTACTGTTAAACGTGGTTAAAGTTACCATTGTTTCTTACTGTATTCACGGAGACAAGAGCCGTCATTATTTTCATTATTAAACACTTGCAGTCTGTATAATTCACAAACATAACTTCATTCTTTATAAATCTCTCCAACAGTGTAGCATTAGCAGTAAGCCACGGATCACAGCCTCAAATCATTCAGAATCCAATGTAAACAATATAACAGTATACAATACTCACATAATCCGACGCATGCATGCAGTATGCATGTCGAACACTTTGTTAAGATCCATTTTGAGGGTTATATTAGCTGTGTAAACTTTGTTTATGCACTGTTTAAGGCAAGCGCGAGCTCCAGGGGCGGAGAGCACGTGATTTAAAGGGACCGCAACCTGAATTGGCGCATTTCTAATTATGCCCCAAAATACCTTAGACTTATATTACATCTTGTAAAAAAACATTTGATGGCACCTTTAATGTTTATTGCATTATGTGTGTTAAAATGATTGTGTTTTGTATTTGTGCACCTTTTCAAAAACTGTTTATTTATCATTAACAAGACCTCAGTCTCAAAATGTATATGTTTGTTTTAACGCTTCTCATTTGCTACATGAATCTATAACATTTTAAAAATCATTAGATATTAAATCAAATTAGCGCAGAATCAACTTTGCATTGCAGCCAGCGATTGTGTCATGGATCAACTGAGTTTCTATAAGCGCAAAGAGAAACTGATGTTTCTGAAAGTGCTGCAGTGGGTTTGTTTTTCATCTAGTGGTTTAGAGGAGAATAAAATCAACCATACTTGAGCTAAACATCATTCATAGATAATTACAGATTTCTAATATGAGATTATAATTCAGTTGCGGTCGTTGTGGGTCGATGGGAGTTTCGGTTAAACACTCTGCTACTGTAGTTTATCAAAACACACACACACACACACACACACACACACACACACACACACACACACACACACACACACACACACACACACACACACACACACACACACACACACACACACACACATGTTTGTTTTTGTGAATTGTGGGGACTTTCCATAGACTTCAATGCATTTTACACTGAACAAACTGTACATTCTATCCCCCTACCCTGCCCCTACCCCTAAACCTAACCCTCACAGGAAACTGTGCAAACTTTTACTTTTTCACAAAAACTCATTCTATATGATTTATAAACCCATTTACATTGTGGGGACCGCTGGCTGGTCCCCACGATGTAGGTGAACTCAGGTTTATATTACATCATGGGGACATTTGGTCCCCACAATGTAATATAAACAAAAGCACACACACACACACACACACACACACACACACACACACACACTGTCAAGAGCAGTTCTAGCATGGCATGATGAAATAACATCTTCTCTGACTTGTTCTGGGATGCTGCTCCAGTCGTGTGGAAATTACACATGGTGAAAGCGGAGGTTTAGAAATTCAGATGAGCTGGATGTGAACATATGCATGTGCCGGAGAGAAACTGCTCTCTTTCTCAGAATAACTGACTCTGCAGCAGGAGGTTGTGCCATGAAAACCTCCACGCTATCGCTTTCCAAAAGACGCTGATGTCTCTCCCCAAAATATCAGCTTTTGGTCTGCGCATTAGACAAAACAAGATGACATTATGCATTTATGTGTTTATCAGTTTGATCAAAGTAATTTCCAAATTATTTTTTTTTCTTTTTTTTATTTAATAAATGAATTATTAAATATCAGGTTGTATGACCATCAAATAATAGCACAACAATTTTATGATAAAATAAAATAAATGAAAACTAATCTGAAGTCTTAAAAAAATTTAAATTAATAAAAAAAAATGACAAAAAGCATATAAAGCATATAAAAAGTTTCAACGAAAACGAAAACTTAAAATATAAAATGTGAATTCAAAAAATGTAACAGTATTAAAGTATATGATAATACTAAAAAAACACTATAAAAAATTTTAAAAATAATTTTGATTGAGAAATTAAAACCTTTTGATTGTAGTAAAAGATATGTTTTTTTGTTTTGTTTTGTTTTTTTTTTGACTGAATTAATTAATTGAATATACACATAGTCCTTCATTAATGTCAGCATTAGAGTATTTATAAACCACAAAAGACCTACAGAGGTCACTGGGTTATTATGGGATGTCCGTGCTGTTATGGGGGCAGATGATTTGGGTTTGTCACTGACTAAACTGAAACCTAATGAGCCAGATTGAGCCACACACACACACACACACACACACACACACACACACACACACACACACACACACACACACACACACACACACACACACACACACACACACACACACAGTGAGAGATTTATTCTGCAATAAAACTTTACGGTGGATCATTGTGAGGGAGTTTGAGCCGCCTGAAGCTCTTCCAGGCCTGAAGAAGATGTTTCAGCTCTTGTTACAAGAGAAAACGGTTGTTGAGAGCAAATAAAACCAAACGTCCACAATCACCGAGCTGCCGTGGGCCGTTACATCAGTTCAGTGACCCGCGGGAGACCAGTGCGACCTTCAAGGTCAACAGGTGAGTGTGTGTCCGTCTCGCCTCATTATAACCGTGTTGCTTTGTACATTATGACAAACTAGTCAAGGAGTAAATAAACGTCATGAATAAATAAACAGATGCTAATAAGGCAAAATGCAATGACGCTTATATCCGCAGGGAAACATGCACGCATGAACAAATGAGAAAAGATATTCAGAATACTAATAACTCCACCATATACTGAAAAAACACACAAAGCAAATACAAAAAAAAAAAAAAAACTCACCTGCTCTGAACACACACACACACACACACACACACACAAAACCAACATGACATCATCTTCAAACATCCATATACAGTGTGTGTGTGTGTGGGTGTGTGTGTGTGTGTGTGTGTGTGTGTGCGACCCTAATTACATGTGCAATATGAAATGAGTAGCATGAATCATAACTGCTGTTTTGGAGCAAGGTCACACACACACACACACACACACACACACACACACACACACACACACACACGCACGCACACACCCAGATACACAGACACACATTACTGATTACTGATTTTATTTTACCAGGTTGTTTTCAGAAACCCCATTAACTGTAGTAAAACCACAGCTTTTTGGCTTTTACAAAACACTGATAACAGCAACAGACAAAAGGCACTAGCGTTCAATAAGTAATCACATCAATTAATATTAAAGGGAAAATTCACCAAGAATGAAAATTCTGTCATCATTTACTCACCCACAAGTAGTTCCAAACCAGTATAAATTTATTTGCTCTGCTATACACACAAGAAGATATTTGGAAGAATGTTTGTAACCAAGCAGATCTCGCCCCTTTGACTACCATAGTAGGAAAATAAAATACTATGGTAGTCAATTATTAATTACCTTACATGATAGTCAATTGGGGACGAGATCTAATTGAATCTACAGGTTTGAAGATCTACAGGTTTGGAACAACTTGAGGGTGAGTAAAATGATGACAGAATTTTAATTTTTGGGTGAACTATCCATTTAACTATAGCATATAGTAAATATAAGACACAAACCCTCATACAGGGAACTTTTTGCCCCCCAAACAAGTTTTTATTAATGTTAGTGGTATCTTTACCCCAAGAACCTATTCATTTATTTAATTTATTTATTATTATTATTATTTGTTTGTTTGTTTGTTGCTATTTTGCAGTGACTTCATGCATGGATCGTCCAGTCCAGAGTGATGAGATCCATTTTCTAATTAGTCACTTGGCTCCAGATGTGTAATATGAAAACCAAAGAATTGAAGGTGTTTCTAGGTGACTATTAAACCATCGCTGCCAGTGAGCAGAGAGACCCATGAATGTAAGTATTTTATTTATTTTTTTACGGTAAACAGTATTTTAGTAATAAATAATCACTTGTTTTATGTTGCCTTTAATCTTGTGTTCATGTATACGGTTATGTTCTCCGAAAAAAGATTTGTTAAAATCGCTATGAAAACAGTTCGCTAATGTTTTTTTTACTTTATGATAGTTCCACAAATTATTTTTTATATTTTATTGAAACCCGCGTTGATTTGACAACATAAATTCAAATCCGGTGGCAGCTAACTTGTCTTTTTGCCGCATGCCTCATTAATGTATTGTTTTGTTGTGGTTACGTCCATAAATACGTGTATGTTACATGATATAAAGTGCATTCAGTTTGCGTGCTTATTCATCAGTATTGTATGTTCTGTATTGATGGATCCGAAATGGTTTATATTCATTTATGCATGTTCATTTATTCATATTCTATGTACTCACTTAATCATTAATCATTTTTAATCTTTTTATCATCATTTATTGGTTATGAGTTTAAATGTTACTTATGATTTCAAGTATTCATATCATCTTGCTCGGGTTACTCTCATATAATCACTTATATTCAAGAAGAACTATATATTTACTCCATATTATGCTCTTTTATTGTTTTGATCTCTATTGTGTTATTTCACCTGTTGAACTGTATGACTTTGATGTTCCAAGTGAACTTTAAGTTTCTGGGTAGAAGAGGGGTTGTTATTTTTGTGGTTGAGTTGGGTTTCTGCCAAAATTTTACCAAAGCTTAAATGTTCTAGAATGGATCACATGATGTACTTTTTCTGCAATAATATTTTGTATCTTTGTATTCAAATGAAAGGGAATTTTTCGTCAAATGTTAACATTTGTAATATTCCGAAGAAGGTGTTACCCCACCCATTTAGATACTATTTTGGGGTGTTTATGCTCTGTTTGATAATGTCAATTGTCACGAGATCACAAAATTATCCAATGACTGTCAGAATAGCAGGAAATCATCAAATGTCATGAATTTCTTTAAAAACTCAGAGCCATGGAAAGGTTCATTTTGACCTTTCTTATCTATCCAAAACAAGACCTCCGAATGTGATGTAAGTTTTTCCAATCTTGGGGTATAAAACTTGGCTCATCCTTTCAATTGGTACCTTCTTTTCCTGCTATCTTGATTGCATCTTGCTGTCTCGTTGGCGCCATTTCTAATGATTTTCTTGCAAATTACTATACTCAGATTTCGGAATGTTTTTATCGTAAATGTTCGATTTCGGATTTTAACTTTTATCTTCTGGTTTTATTAAACCTTTTCATTATTGATCGGAATTTGCGTGTGAGGTTAATTTTAAATGGAAATGAATAAATAATTTTTTTTCAACGTCATCACAGCCTGGACCTCACTTTCTCCTGAAATCGCACCAGTATCAACCAGGGACTCCTGAGGAAACACGCAGGCTCGTCTCCTTTGTCTTATGCGAAGAACTGAAGACAAATGCAAAAAAAATAGCTGTCGCCCAAGCAACAGAGATCACTACATCTATCGATGGCATCTTAAAAGGCCAATTCACACCGCACCAACAAACAATTTTTTTAGCGCAACCCTTTTTATTAACGAGACCCATAAGCATATACAACCATTTAGCTAAACAAGCCAAAATAAATTATTAAAAACTAAACTGAAGGTAAACCTGCGTTGCTCTCATAGTGGTTAACGTTACCTCTCTCTTTCGGTGAAGTGGAGCAGTGCTCTTGCTGAATGGCACGGATTGCACTATGGACTATTGTACCTTTTGTATATTTTATTTTTTTAACAGTATTTTATTTTTTATAATGAACAAGCTGCGATGTCAGGTTTCCACTGCTTTGTTGTGTGTGTGTGAGGCACGGGCGCGATCAAACAGCTGTCTTTGCAGGGGACTTGCCTCATCGTCATGGCAACGGTTCGTGGCCAGGTCAGATTACGTCAGAGTTTGTTGCCTTCTGTTAGAAAACTGTTCACAACGCGCAAACATTCCACGACCCGACAAACGCCGATTAAACATGTTCAGTCGGGTGAAAACCGACTCCAACAGACGCCAACAGGGGTATCACACCGATCCAACAAACTCCAACAGACGAGTGTTGTCGGTGCGGTGTGAATTGGCCTTTAGAAGTGTGTGATAAACATCGGCGCATCTATGACGTAGGAGCTAGCGACGACTTATGATGACGTGTAACGGTCTAGTAGTGGTGTCCCATTTCTTAGAGGAATATTTTCAGCCCTACCCCTTGACACTCTGTTTCAAGGGGCAAGGGGAAGGGGTAGGCATAGGGGTAAGGGGAAGGGGTATAAAATAGAATTGGGATTGGGCCTTAAGAAACCAGGTCCCAGAGTGGATAAATCTGAAAATGCAGTCTTTGCGTTTTTGTGTGTACAGCCAATCCGTATATTTTGTGAAATGATGATGTCATCACCCCACGTGTCGACCCTAGTCAGACGCCGCTAACAGCACAAAACAGCAACAACAACTTTGTTAATCCTGCAATAAAAAAAAAAAAAAAACAAATAAAAATAAACAAAATAAAAATATTACTTTGCATTGACCTGACCAATCAAAGTAATATAAAAATGTGTATATTTGCAGTCACCATACACTGCCATACCCAATTGATGCCCCTGGTCACTGTGTACATGTGTGACATGTGACTATAAACACACGTCTATCGTTTTCAAATGAGAGTGATGTTGATATATGGATTGTTAATGTAAGCTTTCATGGTACGTTTATTAGCGTGGACGTCTAAGTTTGACACCTGTGCCGTTACAGTCTGATGTGACAGCACAGATGCTGTATAACGCTTGCGTGATCTCCGGCGCATAATTCCAGAACATCTAACAGTGTTGAGAAATCAATGTGTCACACAGCTGTTTGATCTGCCCGCTTCTGTTACGATTAGAACGAGAGAAAGAAGTGGAAGAGCAGACGAAAGTGTGCAGGAGGGAATTAGAGCACGAGACACAAAAAAAGACGAGTAACTCCAGGGTCCATCGTGTGCTGATCCACCCGTGTGGAAGTTTCCGGTAAACATCCAGCACAATGAAGCTCTGAAGATGCTCAAAGTGCAGGGAAATCAAGTGTTAAGAAACAGCTGAGATCTGAGGAGCATCTGCGGTTATTTATAGCGTGCCGACCAGCTTTACATTCGTTTAGACTTAATAAAGTACAGCTACAGCTTCTGGTTTGATCAAAAGAGCTTCTGAGGGGGTTTATATTACGAGTGACTGTGTTAAAACATGACGTGAATGTGAGCAATTACATGCATTCGCTTGAAACGCGGAGAGACCGTTTAATTACGTTTACGAGAGTTTGATCGAGTGGAGTGGCTCATAGTGAATTAAAATGTGAAGTTAATCCCGCATGGACGCCTGCTTTCTATCAGTCTAAATCTCATATGTGATGTGCGTGTCAATGTGCATTCAGCAGAAGACCAGAGTTTACACAAGCACAAGAAGCCACATCACACAAACACGACTGTGGCATCAGCAGCAGTTTTTGGACAATTAACACGGCGTTCTGTGAAGAACCTCAAAGTATCACGGGAGTATCAAGTGAGGAAGCAACTTAAAATGACAAAAAAACAGGACAGAACTAAAACAAAATTAATATTAAAAAAAAAAAAAAAAATGGAGGTGAAATAAATGTATAAATCTACGGTTATTATAGTTAACTAAAACTAAAACTATAAAAAAATAAATAAATAAAAAAGGAAGTTTTTTTTCCCTCATCTAGTTGATAAAGGATTATAATTTTCATTATTAATTTTCATTTACAGTAGCTTAACTTGATATTCTAAAATAACTAAACCTACAACTGAAAAAAAGATTATTAAAACTATATTGACAAAAGCAATAAAAAAGTAAAACACAACTAAATTCCTAAAATTTAAAATGAAAATGAAAAGTGAAAATATAAAAATAAAAAGTAATTCAAAATATTAACACACACACACACACATATATACAGTACAGTCCAAAATTTTGGAACCACTAAGATTTTTAATGTTTTTAAAAGAAGTTTCATCTGCTCACCAAGGCTACATTTATTAAATTAAAAATACAGTAAAAACAGTAATATTGTGAAATATTATTACAATTTAAAATAACTGTGTACTATTTAAATATATTTGACAAAGTAATTTATTCCTGTGATGCAAAGCTGAATTTTCAGCATCATTACTCCAGTCTTCAGTGTCACATGATCCTTCAGAAATCATTCTAATATGCTGATCTGCTGCTCAATAAACATTTATGATTATTTTCAATGTTGAAAACTGTTGTGTACTTTTTTTTTCAGGATTCCTTGATAAATAGAAAGTTCAAAAGAACAGCATTTATCTGAAATACAAAGCTTCTGTAGCATTATACACTACCGTTCAAAAGTTTGGGGTCAGTAAGAATTTTTATTTTTATTTTTTTGAAAAGAAATTAAAGAAATGAATACTTTTATTCAGCAAGCATGCATTAAATCAATCAAAAGTGGCAGTAAAGACATTTATAATGTTACAAAAGATTAGATTTCAGATAAACACTGTTCTTTTGAACAGTATTTTATAAAATAATAAAAAAATAAAATAAATAAATCACAGCAAAAAAAAATGTTTCTGAATTCACAGTGTATGGTATGTGCAACAGCAAATGTTTGAGTTAAATATCTGTTAAATTATTTTAGCGCATTAAGGATTTTGAATTAACACGTTAACGTTGACAGCCCTAATATATATATATACACACACATATAAATCTCACTGTCCAGCAGCGATACTTCAGAACGATCTTGTGTGTACTGTAAATTTGTGCCAATAATAATAATAATAATAAAAAAAAACATACATATATTATACGTGTGTGTGTGTGTGTGTGTGTGTGTGTTGTTGTTGGCAATTATTTATTATTGCAAAGATTTGAAGAAATGTTTAAATATTAAAAACACAAACTTGAGATATTAATTAAATTAGAGTATGAATTGCGTTCTTACTTTTCCTCGGAATTGAAACCATGACCTTGATGTTATAAATGCCATGATCTACTGTTTGAGGTACAGGAAAGCATGGCAATACAGATCTAGTTTGTCTAGTTTGAATAGATTTACTTTTCATGCATTTTGCAGACACTTTCATCCAAAGTGACTTACAATGCATTCAAAGTACATATTTACATTTTGTCAGTTCTTGCTTTTACTGGGAATCAAACCCATGACCTTGATATTGTAAATGGCATGATCCAATGTCTGGGCTACGGGAAAGTTTGTTTGTTTGTTTTTTATTTGTTTTTTTTTTGATAGTGTAATGCAAATTATGTTTAGTCTTTTTGTCTCTTAACATCTTCTCAAACCAACACAACAATATAAATTTAAATGCACTCCATGTCCACACAACTGTCATAAAACTAAGCTCATATGACTTCCTTTTTAAACAGTGAGAAAGCGTTCCTGTAGCACAAATAATAGTACTTGGTGCAAGCAACGACATTTTCATGGGATCTAGTAAGTCATTTTCAATGAAAGCATCTGCCTGTGTAAACGTCAAAAGCTCCAATGCCCAAAGTGTACATTTGTGTTTCTATAAAGAATTTATAAGTACAAACATTACTGTTTTCACAACTGATATCAGGTAAAATAGTGGGATATTTTTTGTCACTTGTCTGAAGAAGCGGTTGACGGCTCTGCTTTGGTCGTGGGCTGATGCATGCGCTGATAGAAATGCCACACGGTTCTCCTACTGAACAACCTCCCACTCACATGCTCTGCTCCGGAGGGGGCCGGCCAATGCACGCTTAAAAATGTGATATTTATTCATGAAATTAAAGAGGGCGCAATTAACCGAGCTTGACGAGGGAGGTGATTGCCTTCATTTGCATAGAGTGCAGGACCTGTTAAGATTATTTGCATTATTTTTATTGTTTTTATTTCTTCTCTGCATCAGATTTGAGATCTTTTGTTGCTCATTGTCCTTATGGCAAAGACAGACAAATGCTTCACGCATGCTATATACACTGGTGAAACACGTTTAAATTGGTTTGAGGAACATGGCTGCTGTGTTCTGTCTTTCATGAATACTATATTGAGTTCTATAGTTTGGAGCGAATCTTGTGTTAGACAGTCAGCGTGGAGACAGACGGGTGTTTGTGAGCGTATCCAGTATGTGTGTTTGCATCACTGACACAGCTGTCAGAAGCAGATGCAATGTTTCCTCTTAAGTGAACATAACACACACACACACACACACACACACACACACACACACACACACACACACACACAAACACACAGACACACACACACACACACACACACACACACACACACACACACACACACACACACACACACACACACACACACACACACACACACACACACACACACACACACACACACACACACACACACACACACACACACACACACACACACACACACACACACACACACACACACACACACACACACACACACACCCCAGTTCTGCATGGTTAATGCTAATAGTGTGGCAAGACAATTGTTAGTAAGTAGCTTTATTTTTATCACCCATTGCTAACACACCAAGACAGTTTTCGAAATATTGTAGCTTTTCCAAAAACAAGCTACAACACATGCTGTTACGTGATCAAAAAAAAAAAAAAAAAAGTGTTATTTTGTGTTGCACATGGTTTCATAATCACATAAGTATATTGAGGGCACTTGTCTTCAAGCAGTGTTTTCGGAGACTTTGTTTGAATAAACTAGTTTAGATCCACCATTCAGAATAAAACTCGGTAGCACTTTATTTTACAGTACGTGTACTTTCCTGGTACATATATAGTAATTATATTGTACATACACGTAAAAGAGTGGTAACACAAGGTACTTACCTGACATGTACAGGGAACTAATGAGAAACACTGCTGTACTTTCCAATGTACATACATAGTAACTACTTGGGTAATAACAGGTGCTTACTTATAGTGTCCGTATATGGTAACTAACAGACACATTTCTGTACTTACTAATAGTACGTACATGGTAAATATTTTGTACTTACAGACAAGTGTGGGTAATAACAAGCACTTATTTATGGTAACTTGTAAGACACATTACTGTACTTACTAATTGTTTAAAATGCTTAAGCTTATTATTGCAAAGGTTAAAGAGCTGGTAATTCCTATGTAATGTTTACGTACAAGGATGCACTTTATTTTACAGTCCTATTTCCATGTAAGTACTATGAACGTACTAGTGAATATACCAGTTAGTTAATGTGTAAGTTACACCTGGTAAGAGCTGGTAATTCCTATGTAATGTTTATGTACAAGGGTTCACTTTATTTTACAGTCCTATTTCCATGTACTTACTCTGAACGTACTAGTGACTATACCAGTTAATTACCAGTATACCAGTTAATGTGCAAGTTACACCCGGTAAGAGCATATGTAGCTTTCAAAGACACAAAACGTACATTTTTGTAAATGAAAATGATAGTTTTATTAAAAATATAAGATCAAAACGACATTTTGAGCTGCTAATCCTACACCTACCTTTAAAATAATAAACATTTATTAAAACTCCGTACTGTTTTAAATAAAAGAAAGACAGACAAACAAGCGTAATCACAACAATTTATTTATTGCAAAAATGTTGTACCAAAAGTAGTTCAAATGATGATGAGTTGCAGTCGCAGTCCTCTCTGGCAGTAAATAATAGTTTTTTACAGAATATGATGAATCCGGCTTCTCTACGTGAAGGCGCGCACTCATTCAAATGTCAATCCACTGAAACACGGCATGTCGTAATCTGTGATGAAGCAGGTGAGAGCCAATCAGCGTTTGATATCAGTGCCGTAAACCATGTCGTAACGCTTCTCGAGGTTGGCGCTACTTTCAAATTTAAATTATAACGAGTGCGAGCTTTGAATGTGACGTCGCTGCTGAGAATGAAGATGAGGATTTATGGATGAAGGGCTGAATTTGGATCTGTTCCTTACAAACATATGGATTCTAAAGATATGGAGTACAGCAAACAAATAAAATGGGTGTGATTTGTGAATATATGTTGTGTTTTGATGTATCTTATGGTTGTATTGTCAGTCGCTGCATAGGAGAAAACATCTTCTGTGTCTCACAGCTAACAAACAATATTACACGTCACGAACAGAAATGTTATTTCATATTAAGTAGATGAGTAAACTGTATTCAAAAAATGTGATTGTATTGATATGATAATTGAATACATACAACAAATTTAAAACATTAATCCCATGATTTTATTACAGGGGAATTCATTTACATTCAAACTTTACGTTACATGATTTATTATTGCTGTTAATACGTAATGCATGTTTTTGTGTGTATGAAAATGTATGTGTGGTTAAACCACATTTTATGTAAAAATACACATGTATTCTCATGAGATCACGGTAATTCCTATGTAACGTTTATGTACAAGGGCTCACTTTATTTTACAGTCCTATTTCCATGTACTTATTATGAACGTACTAGTGAATATACCAGTTAGTTAATGTGTAAATTACACATTACTTAGGGTGAGGTATAAGCATGGTTCAAGATACGTCTTGAGTACTGGATGATATACTTTTGCGGTTCAACTTGCCTAATCTTTACAGGACAATCATTCACTTAATAGGGGTATTTTGATGACATACAGATCAGTAACACTACTGTACTTGGTATACTCAGTTGTCATGTGTCAAAAGCCTTGCTTAAAAGGACTACTTGATAAGTATTAACACTATGAAGTGCTGAATAGTTACTGCAGTGTATCATTTTGGTAAGCACATTTGTTTCACAGTAGTTAAGTGTCTGTTATTTGTGTCCACACTTGTCCGTGAGTACAACATGTTACCATGTATATACCACTAGTAAGTACAGTAATGTGTCTTACTAGTTACCACACATAAGTGCCTGTTATTACCCACACTTGTCTGTAAGTACAAAATATTCACCATGTACAAACCAATAGTAAGTACAGTAATGTGTCTGTTAGTTACCATATACGGACACTATAAGTAAGCACCTGTTATTACCCAACACTTGTCTATAGGTACAAAGTAGTTACCATGTATGTACCATTGGAAAGTACAGCAGTGTTTCTTATTAGTTCCCATGTACATACATGTCAGGTAAGTACCTTGTGTTACCACTCTTTTATCTGTATGTACAACATAATTACTATATATGTACCAGGAAAGTACACGTACTGTAAAATAAAGTGCTACCTAAAACGCGATATTCAACAAGAGAAGAAAATATGTCAAATATGTTGAGTGAGACTTGGTTACACTGTATTTCAGTTGTCCACTTTAGACATTCCTCTAACTTCTAAGTACTAAGAAACTTTGCAACTACAGGTCAACTATCTCTCATTAATTTGCAACTATATGTCAACCTACTCTCATTAGAGTATCAGTAGACTGTTAGATTAGGAGTAGGGTTAGTAGAATAAGTTGACATACACTTTCAAAGTTGCTTTTATTCAGAATCATGTGTGATGGGGGACCATCAAAATAAAGTTTTAGCAGATATTAAGCAGACAGTCTATTAATACTCCAATGACTACTAGTTAACATGTAGTTGCAAAGTTACTTAGTACTTAGAAGTTAAAGGAATATCTAAAGTGGACTATTAAAATAAAGTGTTACCACTTTATCAGAAACTGGCTGGATGCTGCATGCCAGAATAGAGCCAGATATGAAAGCGAGGTTTCTAAAATAATGACTAACTGTTACACTTATGTCTACACCAGATGCGAGCGGCATGATGCGATGTAACAAAAGCACATAGAACCCATTATAATCAGCAATTTTGTCTACAATGGATGTGGTGCGACACAACAAATTCCCAACAGTAAACTGATGCCCCATTCTATGTCTGACGTACTTCAAGCCCCTGCGCTACTTCTGACTCAAAGAACAAATGGGTTTGCAACAGTCACAACACAACAATTGTGACGTCCGGTGTAAATAATTTTACACTCATAATCAACATTCCAAACATTCCATTCACTCAAGTGGCCTAATGACATCTGCAAAAGAGCCATTTCTAACAAGTTATTCAGGAGCCATTTGTTTTGAAGGCATGGACAGCAGAATGTAAGATCTAAGAGTTTTCGTCAGTGTGTTCCTCCATGTAGGTGCTTCCTTACACCAGAGAACTCACACAAGCTCTGCGTTATCTGTCTCTGCCCGGAGCATGCATATGCAAATCTCGAGGGAGCTAGATGTGCCCACTGTGACAAGTTCACAGTAAGAAACCTCTGATTGCGTTTGTCCCTCCCCCCTCGAAAAGAAAGACAATTGAGCTGACCGAGGACTTCAGGGAAGTAGTAAATATTTCCGATCTTCTCAGGTGAGTTCAAATGATTTAGAAGTGCTCAGCAGATTATTTTGATCATGCAGAAAGCATGTTGCTGGTGTCTTCTGGTTCTGAGGAATTGGATGTGGTTGGAGAACCATATGATGATGTTTTGACTGAGTCTGGTTTATGGGGAACTATTTGATGTAACGTCCTTTGCCACACACAGGTTAAGTCTGCCCTGGCACATGATAAATGGGAAGTTGTATGTGGATGCTTGGATGAGCTCTTCCTAGTGGGCTGTGAACATCCTTCCCCCGTGAGCCTACTGTTTCTTCCAGACCTTCATACAGAGGTAGAAAAGTTATGGAAGAAACCATACTCTGTTTGCGTCTTTCCAGTAGTTGAGCTGTTCGAATGTGGAAGGACTGGACGAGCACGGGTATGCGTGAAGATGTCCCCTGTGGAGGCACCACTAGCAGGTTATCTTTCACAGGGTGAGCCGTCCGCTTAAGGCTCTGGCCTTATTTTCAAAGCCTTGCCTAACCACCTCGGGGCTTGTGCGGAGAGTGTATGCTGCAGCTGGCCAAGCTGGTGGTGCTCTGCACACTATGGCGGTGCTGCAGACATACCAGGCCAACCTGCTCAAGTAGTTGGATCAGGGACAAGGGTTATCTCCTGAGGTGGTGGCAGAACTGCAGGGGAACCACAGACTTGGCTCTCCGAGCTACCAAACAGACTGCTGTGGCCATTAGCTGTTCTATGCTGTCCTTTGTGGTTATGGAGATGCACCTTTGGTTAAACCTCTTGGGGACCAATGAGAAAGATAAAAAAAAAAAAAAAAAATCCCCATAAAGCTTAGTCCAGACCCTTGGCCTCCTCTAAGCCTTCTGGCCCATCTCCAGGAGATTTCTGGAGACAGAAACAAAAGACTATGTTCAGCCGTTCAGCTCGTTTGTGCTTGATTATAACATGGCTGACCATGACGATATACTGTACATCAAAAATATAATAGCCTTCCTTCCTCTTTGTTTCTCTCTAGGTGAGATGTTTATCTCCTATGAAACCTCTAAACGCAATTGTGTGATTAAATCAGGAGAAGACACAGAAGCATCATCATCAGAGGCCTTGGTTATGATAGCTTGGGCAGGCTTAACATGCCCTGCTTTCATTTCCCTTTCACAGTCAGTGAAACATATGGGCCTCCTAGATGAAGAGCAAAATGAAATGAATGAGATCAGGCACCTAACACTTCCTGTATCACATGTATCTCCTCTCCCCATGCATTCTTGGGTCTGGAAGCAGGGCTTCTGAAACACCCCTTAGAGGAGAACAGGTGGAACAGAACCATATCGATGAAATCATATGATTCCTTGGGTTTTTTTCTCTCCAATTGATTTTGAAGTTTAATGTAGGGATATTGCTCCTCTTCAGGGAAATACTCATCTTTGTTACTTCCCTGTTATCAAAATCCACTACTGGTATTGGATCTGGATAGAATGTTTTATTGAAGTAGAAGTAAGCTCCCCTATGGTCCCCTCTGGGTTATTGAGTCTGGGTGATAGAGTTGTAGGCATACTATTTAATGCCTTACTCTTGTTTCCCTTAGGCTCCCCCTTGTTGGGCAGCAGCAGTTGAAGCCTGCAGGCTAGTTAGCAGGCTCCCTTTCTTACACCTTAGGGTAGAGCAGCAAGAACAAAACTAGGAAGGGTAACTTACATGACTCCCTCTGTTTCGTTTTCTTCCTTCTCCATACTTGGAGCCTTAAGAAGGGATATCGCTCCCCTTGGGAGGGTGATCTCCAGGCCTTTACTGTAGGTAGGGTATAAGCAGCTCTGCTCTGTTATCTGATGTCTTTAAGTAGGGATTGGCTCCCCTGCGGTATTCTTGGGGTATAGAGCCCGGGTAGCGAGAATAATTAGTAAGCAATTTCTCTCATGGTCCTCCTTCCCTAATTTGAGGTAGGAATTTGCTCCCCCTAGGCTGATTGGCATTAATAATTGTTAAAAACAGCTACTAAGGGTTGAAAGTATCTTAAAGACATGTTATAACAGCCCTGACTCAAATAGTGCTTGTAGGTCTCTGAGCAGGTCCCCAAGATGACTTTGACAGGGTTGAGCTCTCTTCCCCCTATGGCTCTTGGGTAGATACATAGAGATTTAGCTCCCCTGCGGTTTCCTCAGGGGTTGAGTAGATGTGGTAAAAGCCCTTCCACTATGCTCCTTGTGTATTTTCATCTCCTTATTTAATGAAGTGAGAGTCTTTTCTCCCCCTGAGAAGCAGTGGTGAATCCAATGTTGTAGTTGAGTACTAACTGTGGACAACATACTACCTGAGAGCTTTGTCAATATACTGAGACAGCTAGTGTCAGAACATTGCTCTTGGGGAATTTAGGATTTACCTGCCCTGCAAGGGAGGAAGGAAGGTTATAAGGCTGGATATTTCCTTGCAATAGAGCACTGAAGCTGAAAATTTCTCTGGGTTTTAGATTAGGGAATGGCTCCACTAAACAATCTATGGCTCGTAATTTTGCACCTGGGTGTTGATGCGCCTTGACTCTATCTGAATGACCCATGGAGTCAGGTTATTTTATGCCCACTATGGTTTACATACCCAGCCTAGTGTCAGCATGGTGGAGTGGGTATTTGTTCCCCATAGTGTCGACTTCAGCTGCTGCACAGAAGTTTCACTTCAAAAGAGAACATCTCAGGTAATGACTGTAACCCTGGTTCCCTGAGAAGGGAAATAGATGTGGCATTTCATTGCCATGCATTGGTTTACCTGCACATCTCCTTCAAACAAAAGAGCTGATGACGTTTTGCAGGTGCCCTTTTATACTAGCAGGTGCTCCGCTCATGACTTCATTGACTGTCATTGGCCAACCGATTGGAAATATTAGTGTTTGGTACACGTGTCACACTGAGGGTGCTCCCCATAGCATCAACTCCAGGCGTTCCATCTCATTAGGCAACCAGGGTTACAGTTGTAACCTGAGATGGGTTTTTTTAGAACCATGTTAGTTATGTAATATTGTTAACTACATTTTGTAAGTAGCTTCAAGTAGTAAATTCACCCTATATATTAAAAAATGCTCTGATGAACATTCAGAAATGAAATTTTCTTAACGTAATGGGAATGTTAGCATAATGTTCTTACAACATTTCTGTAAGCTGTGTAACTGGGTAACTTCTTTCGGGTGGTGTACAATATGCTGGATTCATCAGTCATTTAGTCCACTTGAACCCTATCTCTTTCTTACAATTGACTGCAAACCCACATTCAGATCTGCCTCCATCTGAACAACTACAAGTGACAAAAACTTTTTTTTTTTTTTTTGTTTCACTCGGACGTACATCCCAATACAGATGAAAACATTTGTCACTACTTTACTGCAATTTCAGCAATTAATTGATCTGCTCCTGAATTACTTAAATGGTTTCTTCTGAAAATCGCAATGTAAATTTATTTTTATTTTTTCAAACATCACAACTGACGTTTCATAATTTTAATAGTATCTGTCATTATTCATAATCAACCTCCTGTGTAAAGCCCATCATGCTGACCTCATTTAGCCCTGATACAGGTACCTCATTATGATGGTGGCCTGAAAGGTTTAATAAATCAGATTTGGAGATGAGAGAGTCTGACTGCTAACCTGCTCCTGTCAAAAACAATAGAACAGAAATCATTAACAGATAGAATGTAAAGGAGTTTGTGACAGAAACTCATCTTACATAATTCTTCACCATTTTCTGTTACTTTTTTTTTTTAACTTTTGTTGTCTTCAGAAGATTCAGATATTAATGATTATGCCTTAATTAACACCACAACTGACCTGAGCCAGATGAGAGACAGGAAACAGAGTAAGACAGAACGATTCCAAACAGAAAAGAATAAATAAATAAATAAATAAATAAATAAATAAATAAATAAATAAATAAATAAATAAATAAATAAATAAAATAGAATCTGAGTAAGATAGGAAGCTAAGAGATACAGGAGACAAAGTGAGACAGGCAACTTGGTAAAATAGTAAGTTGAGAGAGACTGGAAACTGGAAACTATGAAAAACAGGTAACTGTGTGAGACAGAAAGGTAAGAAAAATAAGAAATTGAGGTACACATAAGGCTGAGTGAACAGGAAACTGGGTGAGACAGGAAGCTAAAAAAAAAGGAAAACAAGATACACAGGAAGCAGAAACGGGAAGTTGAAAGAGAAAGGAACCTAAGTGAGACAAAAATCTGAGAAAAATAAGAAATTGAGGTACACAGAAGGCTGAGAGAAACATGGAACTGGGTGAGACAGGAAGCTAAAAAAAAAGAGATACACAAGAAACAGAAACTGAAGTTTGGGAGAGACAGAGAATTGAGACACTGGAAACTGAGGGAGAAGAAACAGATGCAATGTGTGAGATCAGAGAGAAGAGATGTGCTCTCTCTCTCAGTGAATGTGTTACTAGCATCACCCACACTGAACTCTAGCCATAAAGCCTGCTGCTTAATGACCTGCATTTTCTCATAATACTAATATGTAATATGTCACAGAGAATGGAATGGCTATTACACACACACACACACACACACACACACACACACACACACACACACACACACACACACACACACACACACACACACACACACACAACAGTGGTACTCATAGTGCTACATAATGTATAATTTAGACTCCTTGCACAAACTTCAAACTTCCACATTTCTCATTTTAGTAACAGAGATATTTAACAGATATGTGTATTGTAAAAGATAGTTCATAACAACTTAAGTTTTATCATGAATTTCATGTCGGAATTGTTTAGTGGAATAAACCTTCCCTGCAGCCCTTTTCCATTTCTACACACACACACACACACACACACACACACACACACACACACACACACACACACACACACACACACACACACACACACACACACACACACACACACACACACACACACACACACACACAGCTGTATCCTGGACACTGATCATCACTACATTGATCTATAATACACCATCATGCTCCATTTTCATTTTTTTTTTTCCCCCCCTCAACTAAATCCATATCCAGGACATCATTTCTCTAGCTGTGCCATTACCAGCAATTTCATGAAAGCCTGTTAACACAGACAATGTGTTAAAATCAATTTCCTTTGACTTTGTTAAGGGGGCTTTTTTGAATGGGTCCCAGGGGGGCTCTCCAGTAAAAAGTGGTGTCCCATTTTGCAGCTCATGGTATTTACTGACCCTAAGAAAATTAAAGAAATTAGTAGAAATTAAACTGAAGAGGGAAATAAAACAAATCAGACCTGATCTGACATGAAACAATGAGAATATTAGTTGGCAGATGAACTGATGAAAGATATTTGATATATCACTGTGATGTGTGAAGATTTTGAACATTTTACTTTGAGGAGACTGTCCATGCTGGGCCACTTCTTGCAATTCTTTCTTAGGTAATTTTTTACACTACAGCTTTTTGTGCAGACTCGAGTGCTTAGACAATCACAGTTCAATTTGTTTGTTTGATATGAAAATATTATATATATATGATTTTTTTTTTTCCCTGTACACATTTGCTTGAAAACAGTGGTCTGGGATGTGGTTACAATCATAGTATTCCTGATAATAATTAGATGTGCTGCAAAGGACTGGTAGTACTGCACAATTGTCATCCGTTTTATTATTGTAAGTTGTTCTTAAAGGGATAGTTCACCCAAAAATGAAAATTTGATGTTTATCTGCATCCAAGATGTAGGTGACTTTGTTTCTTCAGTAGATCACAAATGAGGATTTTAACTCCAACCATTGCAGTCTGTCAGTCTTTTAATGCATGTAAATGGTAACAAAATGTATGAAAGTACAAAAAAAAAAAAAAAAAAAAAAAAAACATGTACAGACAAAGCCAAATGAAACCCTGCGGCTCGTGACGACACATTGATGTCCTAAGACGCGCTCTGGCGTAGTTTAAACATGGTGACTGTAGTACAACAGTTGTTATACAAATGGAAGTAAACCAGAAAAAAAACAAACAAACAAACAAACAAACAAAAAAACATGGTTTTATTACAGCAAATCTTAATTTTATTTTCTTACTTTTCGTAAGGGAAGCTTTACAAATAACAAGGGCACATACCAAGGTCTTGTTCACATACTTCAGTTGGATGTGGAAAAAACATAGGCTGATGGTTTAAGGCGTACGTGATCCTCTCCTGGGTATGTACAATCATCAGGGGGAAAATGATCGCTGCAGACCCTCAACAGCTTTAGTATGTTAATGGGTGTGTTGATATCCAGCCGAAGAGCAATCACCTATAACTTCAGGTGAGCAGGCTCAGAAGTTGGGAATACGTGGAAAGTCACCACTCCCGAATGAGTTCACGCGAGAGAACGTAATATTTTAGTTTTAAGTTGGTATGAAAAATCCGGATAAGTGCAAGTAAGTATCATTTTGATTAGCCGTCATACCTACAACGTTTGTGCACTGTGTAAACAATGAATGACATATACGCTCGAGTGATCACTTCTGGCGCTTGCGTAAACTATGCCAGGATGCCATGCACGTGCTCAAGGCAGTTGGACATAGTGGTGTATTAGAGGTGAAAAATTATATAAATACTGTTTAGTTTCTTGCACAAACTGATCGTTTCATGTCTTAGGACATCAATGTGTCGTCACAAGCCACAGGGTTTAATTTGGATTTGTCTGTGCATGTTTTTTTTTGTTTTTTTTACTCTCATAGATTTTGTTAGTATTGACATACATTATATGACTGACAGAATGCAACAGTTGGAGTTAAAACAAAAACAAAACAAAAAAAAAACATAATTTGTGTTCTACTGAAGAAACAAAGTCACCTACATCTTGGATGCCCTGGTGGTAAGCAGATGAACATCAAATTTTCATTTTTGGGTGAACTATCCCTTTAATGTAAATGCTCAATCTTTCTCCTGTTGCTGAGTCCTTTGGTGTTGGCATGAAAAATAGTCACAAAATGCAACCATTTAGTAGCAATCTGGAGCTCTGGCTGGGGAAGGGAGTTAGGCTCCAATTATTGTGTCTGTTGTTTTTTTTTTTTTTTTTTTTTTACAATGTGCTGCATTGACTTGAGGTCTAAAGCATTGGAATTTTAAAAGACAGTGATGCATGTAGACTCAAAGGTTCATCTGTACCTTATGCCCCTCAGTCACCACAGAAAGAGGAGACAATGCTCTGCTTTCTTGGCTAGTGAGGTTGTATTGAGTTCTCCCATGTGAGTTTGATTGTGATATACAGACCTAGAAACTTAATGGCGTGGTTTGTACTATGTATGGGCATAGCCAACAGACAGCCCTGATGGGCATAGGCCTGCCCGCTATGATAAATAGTCCCCCCAGTTACTGTAGCAATATTACATTAAAGTATTGTTGTTTCCTTTACTTTATTATAATTACAAACATTAGAATAACATATCAAATCCTAAAAATAAATAAAATGTGTTTTTGGATAATGTTTGATGAGTATGATTAACATATGTGTTAGGCAACTCTGTGTTATCCAGGCTGTCTCAGGCATTTCGTACCTGTGAGTTCATGTGTGTTCACCCATTCAGGAACACCCATTCACCCCTTATAATTTTCAGTTGTGTGTTAGAAAATGTTAGAAAAACGGCAGCAATGTTTAAGCAAAATTTTATTAAAAAAAAATACTTTTAAAAAATTGCATTGATGTGGGAGAGAACCCATCCATCAGCCTGCAGGTAACGGCAACACTTTTCAATTCCAAGCCCAAGAGTTTCCGGCTCATTTTGTAACAGGTAAGTTTTGTTTTGAAAATCAGACCTTTTTTGTGTTATTTTGTATGTGGACAGGTTGTCGCTATTCTAGGTTCTGTTGTTTGTTGATGTTGTATGACTTAATTCACAGTTACAATAAAAGTTTTGTGTTTTGTATTTGTAATTAAACAGATGTGAGAGGTTCTTTTTACACAGCTTTGTTCTAACTTTAGAGTCTGAGTATTGTAATCTGCAACAGTATTTAGTGCTTGGGCCTATCCTGAATACATTTTTGTTATGTTGACATTGGATATGCTTTTTCCCTATGTAGTTTCAAACATGTTTGTGACAAAGACGTGGTAGTTTTATTGTACTGTGTGAGTGTTCTACTGTGGTTTATTTTCACTAAAAACAAAGGGGAAAAAATTATTGAAACTGCATGAATAATGAGTCCTTTAGTTTGCTTTTGACTATATGAAATATGTAGGAAAGTGAAGGACCCTACGTGAAAGTGCCCGCTCAATTTTGCCCAGGCCCAATCAAAAATAAAATTCTGCCTACGCCATTGGTACTATGCTTGAGTAAACAAGTTCATCAACATTGTGATGGTGTTGGACTAGTTATTGCCAAACCCAAGAACTCTGGAAAGATGAAGATCATTTCCCTTTCGAATGGGAACTTGTACTGCGTCCAAAGACACTATAGGGAATGCTTCCAGCGTGATGGTGTCTGAAGCATGGGATTCAAATGCAACTTGAGTCCCATGGCCATAATTGCAGTTAGGCAAGATCGGGAATGGGGGTTGTAGGCAGAGCGCGGCAGGAGTCAAACAGGTTTATCTGTTTAACCCTTGCGTGTCTCTGTTTAAGAGACAATATAAACTGAAAGCAAGTAGGTAGCACACTAATTCTTTTTGCATACAAAATCAGAGACTATACATGTTCAGATCAAGCCTCCAACATGCTCCTGTTGCATTGTTTTCACCCTCCAATGAGTCTGAGTAATATCTGAGTAACACAAACATATTTGTATTCAGCCGCTAACTGAATACAAATATGTAGATTTCACGTGGCGTTCTTAACTTTATGAAACATGCACAGATCATAGAAAATGCACATCATTATTTACAGCAGATTCTCACGATTAAAATGAGCTCAAAATCAACATAATCTCTTGTGTTGATCACAAGATATTACTCACAGAATGATATAACATACTTGGCTAAAAACAGGTCTCATTTTTACGGGATGCAATGTGTATCACAAAAAAGGCATCATTTTAAAGCTTAGAAAATTAGCTTTTTAATGCACCTAACCAATGTGATAAACTCCTCATGAGTGCTGAGAAGTACCTCTAAACTGGAGTGTACCGCCCGTGGGTGCCATCTAGCTGTGGAAAAATGAATAATATTTTTTGAAAGCTACTGCCTTGATCATCACAAAATGTATATAATTTGAAAGCTTAGAGTCTGAAATTTAGCCAATTCAATTAACTCCTAAGTAGTGCTGAGTTATTTGTTGATAAATAGAAAAAAAAAACATTTTTTCATAATTCAACTAAAAACAAATATGTAGATTTCACTTGGGAATATTGACTCTCCTTGCTATAGTTTTGGAGTTATGAATCTTTACTTTTAAGTATGTCACTCAGGGGGGGCAATTGCCTTCAGGTCTTAAAGGGTTAAGCTCCTTTTGCCTTTTGCTAGCTCTGGTACTAGCAAAGCTGTTTCTTGGATTAATATAGGGAACTCCTTTTAGACATCAAGTGTTTGACCTTCTGTGAGGCCACCTTGATACATTTTTAGTTTAGTTTCATTGGCCTACTCTCACTTTAGAGTAATTTTGCTGAGACCTTCGCTCACCTGAGCTCCGTTTAGACAGCGACACTGAGCGTTTGGCCCTCTGTGAGGCCGCCTCTATGAACTGTCTTTGAGTTTGAGTGTGGTTGGCCTCTTCTCTCTTTAGAGAGTCATTTTGCTCAGGCCTTCGCTCACCCGAGCTCCAGTTAAACAGTGATATCAAGCATTTGGCCTTCTGTTAGGCCGCTTTGATAAATTGTCTAGTGTGGTTGACCTCCTCTCGCTTTGAAGAGTCTTTCTGCTGAGGTCTCTGTTCACATGAGCTCCAGTTAGACAGTGACAACTTTTTTTCGGCTGCCTTTATAAACTGTCTTTGAGTTTAGCCTCCTCTTGCTCTGAGAATTGTCTTGTTGAAGCCTCCTCTCACCCGAGCTCCAGTTACTAAGTGACATCAAGTGTTCGGCCCTCTGTGTGGCCGCGTGGATAGCTGTCTTTTAGTTGAGTTTGGCTGGCCTCCTTTGGCTTCAGAGAGTCATTCTGCTGAGGCCTCCACTCAGACAGTGACATCAAGTGTTTGGACCTCTGTGAGGCTGCCTTGATAGAGTGGAGTTGGCTGGACTCCTCTTGCTCTTGCTTCTGTTGAGGCTTCTGCTAAATTGAGCTCCAGCTAGACAGTGACATCAAGTGTTCAGCCCCCTGTGAGATCTCCTTGGTAAAGTGTCTCTAAGCTTTAATAGGGCTGGCCTCCTCTCGCCTTTTGAGAGTTATTCTACTGAGACCTCTGCTCATTTTGAGCTTCAGCTTGACAGTGATATCAAGTGTCCGGCCCCCTGTATGGCCACCTTGGTAAACTGTCTCTAAGGTTGAGTAGGGCTGGCCTCCTCTCACTTTTTGAGAGTTGTTCTGCTGTGGCCTCCGCTCACTTGAGCTCCAGCTAGTCAGTGACATCAAATGTTCAGCTCTCTGTGACGCCGTTTTGGTAAACTGTCTTTAAGGTTGAGTTGGGCTGGCCTCCTCTCACTTTTTTAGTGTTGTTCTGCTGAGACCTCCACTCACCTGAGCTCCAGCTAGCCAGTGATATCAAGTTGTGTTCAAGTTGTGGCCCTCTGTGAGGCCGCCTTGGTAAACTGTCTTTGATCGGACCTGTCTCTGGCCCTATTTTTATTTGGCTCAGAGATGCTGACGTCAAGTCAGACAGGGTTGAGCATGTCTTTTTCAGCTCCCCTGGAGTCCTCAGGGGTTGAACCAGATCACCCTAGTATAGTGACAAGGCAAGGGAATTCATTTTTTTTTCTTTTTTCTGTCTGCATTCTCTTAAAGGAAATGCCTGTCAGAGACTGGCATTACCAGATCTTGAGCTCTGCCCTGGGGCGGGCACTGTTTTCTTGCCCCAGAAAGGGTTCTTCCTTGCATAGGGTATGGGCCTAGGTTGTGGCCTTAGGGAATAGTGTCACTGACAGCCCTGTGTTTGACCTGACTGAGGGAATGGTCTCCAGCATTTAAGTATGTTGAGCCTTCTCTTTGCTTATCATAGTCATTTAGGCAGTTATTCCCTCAGCATGGTGGAGTGGGTACTCGTTCCCCATAGTGTCTTCAAACACAGTGTGAGTTCCCATTCAAAAGGGAGTGTCTCAGGTTATGCATGTAACAATGGTTCCCTGAGAAGGGGAACGAGACACTGCGTCTCGCTGCCATGCTTCGGGCATACCTGGTAAAGTCTCCTTCTGACAAATAAGATGTTGACGTGTATTACAGATGTCCTCTTGTACTCATGGTCACACACATAGCAATGTCAGAGGCTGTTACCAGCCAATGACATTGTCGTATTTGAATCGCATGCTTCAGACACTGTCACGCTGGAGACGTTCTCCATAGTGTCTTCGGATACAGTGTCTCGTTCCCCTTCTCAGGGAACCATGGTTACATGTATAACCTGAGATGTTTTTCTGTAAGGTTTGGAGGGATGGTTGTCTAAAGCAGGGGTGTGCAACTCTGACCCTAGAAGTCCACTTTCCTACGATTTAGCTCCAACTCTAATAATAACACCTGAAAATCTAACCAAAGCCTTCAGGATTAGTTGAAAAATACAGGCACGTGTGTTTGATTAGGGTTCCCTTTCTTTTGAACCTCATATTCAGAAATTGGTGAAAACTTACATTTGAAATTGAACTTTTTTAGTTAAGCTTGTCAACTGGAGTATGACAATATATTAATATACATCAGTGGCAAAGCTACAGATGTATGGGCCCACATACTTTGAATTGTGGTACACCCCATCAAAAATTTGTAATTTTCCAAATAGATGTCTGAAATAATTTAATAAACAATAATAATTATAATAAATGTCTTATTACACTATAACTTTATTTATTTAGTTAAAAGAATGCAAATTTTCTGTGGTCAATTGTAGGTGATTTCCTAGATTTGCCTCTCCCAATATCCAAACCTCATCAGAGCTCTCTTCCTCTTTTTCAATCTATGTCATCTTCACACCTCTATGATATTGTTTCTAATATGAAGCCCTCATTCTGTCCTTCTGATGTTCTGCCTTCTCATATTTTTTTCTAGCTTTAAGTCTGGTCATTACTGCTATTATTAATATCTCCCAAGCAAATGAAGTTGTGCCAGCAACTTTTAAACATGCTATAGTCCAACCGTTGTCAAAAAAGCATAATCTTGATCAGCATGATATGCATAACTACAGACCCATTTTCCAAATGACCTTTTATTTCAAGTCTTTTTTTTAAATTTCCAAAAGTTAAAGACAATTTTAAGTTTCCACAATTTAATTTTAACAAAATTCAATTAACACAGAAATGTAACACAAAATATTAAGTTAATGTAATGAAGAACATTATTACATCAACAGAACTCAACAAAATATTGTTTGCAACTGAAAAGGTTTCATTATATCAATAAATTAGAATTTCTTGCAACTTGCAAACATGAATTTATTTAAGATGTGGTAACAGGTCCCCTAAATTACTTTTTAGAGGATTGTGATGTCCTCCTGCAGACTCAACCATTGGTACAATTTTATATAGTCCATTATCTGTTTTCTCCCACCTACTTACAAATCAACATCAATCAAAAAGATAGAGAGTTTTATGGTCTGATGGACTTATTTATTTTAAATATCCCTAAAGTTCATATGGAGCTGGGTAAAATGGAGCTCAGATATGCTGCTCTTTTGCCTGAATTGGTTGCAAGATAAATTACATCTAAGTGAGTCTGGTACCACTAAATGGATTGTAGGTCTTTTTGAATTACCTGGAATCTCATTTATCTGACTGTAAATGTTACGACTAATTATAGCTGTCGTTTAAGATGACTGTGGTGTTAAATTCTGTTGTTTTCATGTACTGTGTTCTATTTTGTGTAATTACTAGTGCTGCCACCTGTGTTGACCAGGACACTCTCTTTTAAATCTCATGAATTTTTAATTTTCCTGGTTAAGTAAAGATCGACAGATAGGAAGAGATGAAGCTAATCTCTGCAGGACTGTGGATCACAATGACCAGAGCTTCCAACTCCTGGACTAAAGTCTATGAACATCATTCTAATGGGTGTTTGTTTTTAAGTGTTTTAGGTTGATATGCACACTGGCGGGAGCCCAGAGAGTTGGTTTAGAACTAGTTTCTTGAAGCACTTCACAATAATTGGTGTGAGTCATAGGCTGGACATCATTGAGGCAGGACACATTTGACTTATTTGGAACTGGAAAGATGGTGGTAGACAAGAAGCAGACAGGAATGACAGCCTGGCTCAGCAATTGTCTGAGGATCAGCTAACTGGTTAGCACACTTGCAGGTGTGCTGTCAAATCTGGCAGCCTTACATAGATCGACTTTGGTTAGTAACCATTTATTGTCTTAGTTTCAGTTGGAAAAACTTAGTACCTTATCTTCGAGAAGAGGTGTGGGTTCCCTACGTCATGAGTTTGGAGACAGTAACATTCTCCATAATGACTTTGAATTAACAATCTATGCAATTGTTAATGCAGATGATGCATACTTCTCTAAACCAACGGTACACTTCATTGCATCCTCCTCTCTCTACATGTTCCAGTCAGTACATTCCAAGCAGTCCTGTAGTGCTGACATAGCTCCTTCTGGCCATACTCATATCCATTTCAGCTCATTTCAGTGGCGGTCTGTATGCTTGTATTAGCACAAGAAAGATGTGGCCGGAGAAGCCCAGGGGAGGCACCATGCTGCCCTGTATGCATCTGTATCCAAATCCGGGATGTTGATATTGAGCCATGTTTCAATTAAAATAAAGACACAGCATGTCTTCATCTCTCTCTGAGCTGACTGCTGCAGCGTTTGGTGGCCCAGTTTATTTTACAAAGAACGGACGTTGCTTAAGAGAATCAATGTAAGAGCTGGTCTGTTGGGGTTAGTGTTTAGCCTATCTTATATTCTGGCCCTCTTTCCTTGTTTCTGCTTAATCTAGCGCTACTTGTGGCACCTCCTCTGTCGGGTTGTTGTGTCACTTTGGGTCGTCATAAATATAAACAATATTTAACACTGAAACATTTGTGACATTTTGTTTTTTTCTTTTTCTTCTAGAATAGCGTGCACCGCTGAGTCCATGACCTTGAGCTCTATTCATTGTCACATTTGATAGTGAAATTATATATATATATATATATATATATATATATATATATATATATATATATATATATATATACACACAGCCTTTTGTGAACAAGACACACACACACACTGCCTTTTGACTTTTGTGAACTTTTGCCTGGCAAAATATCACAAACAATGCTTGTTGCCTTTTGCACAAAATGCTTTTAAAGCAGTTGCATGTGTGTCAGAAAAAGAAACACTAAGTTCTAAAAAAGTGTGAGGAAATGAGCTAAATGAAAGTTTGTGCAGTGTGTTTGGATAATTGAATCAGAGCCCAGATGAGGAGGAGGAGTCACCGGCGAGCAGAACGGCCCGACGCGACTCACTGCTCTGGGTAATGGTGTTTTCTTTTGCAGGGAAATGAAATATAAGGCCATTAAAGAAACACACACAGAAGGATGTGTCAACAGATCTGCAGCGGATGTCAGTGCAGAGTGAACGTGGAGCTGTTTTTACAGATCGAGCAACGGAAATCAGACAAGCATCTGTCAAACACTTGCAGAGGAACACACGCACACGTACACATGCACTGCCGCGGGCTACAGATGGGCAGAATCACTTTAGAGCGATATTGCAAAGCAGGACTGCCTTTCAATAGACCATTCATGACCCATTTATGACCTGCATTAGAAAAACCATACAGACAGGCATAGAGACAGATGTTGTGTTGGTTCAGGGTTTGTTGGGATTCTGTTGAATGTGTGTGTTTTGTGTTCACTGCATCAGTACTGGCCACAAGTTCTGTTCGGTTTGGACTAGAGAATTACAACCTCTACAAATCTCTTTATCTTTCTGACACACACACACTGCAGAAGGTCCACCTAATTAATTTACTGATTGCTGGCCAGCTTGTGTGTGTGTTGTCTCGATCTCCCTCTCACACACACAGAAACACAACCAAAGCACTGAAAGCTTCTATTTATTGACAGCATGGCACACCAGTCATTTAAAAGCACTTTAGCCACAGTGTGTGTTGAGAGGACAGCCCTTGCCATAGGCATCTCGCTCTCATGACACACTTTTCACTCTGTTCAGTTTGGCTTTATTACTGGTGTCCTTAGGTCAAGCATCATATTTATGTTGCTCATAGTTAGTGATGTGATGAAATTTTTTAATACTTCACTCAGTCAAGTTAAGGCAGCTCTGTGCCTGCTCAAAATTAAATTATTCCTGCTCTGAACCACCTCAGTATCAAAGGCAGATTATTTATGTAATTGCAATTTCTGTGTAACACAGTGCATGAGTACTAAACTAAGTTCTCTTACGCATCTTATTGTGCCTAAACTGTCAAATATACACAAGGATTACATAAACACAGCTCTTAAAGGGCACCTATTATGCAAAAATATGTTTGGACATAAATGTGTGTTGGCAGTGTGTGAACACAACCACCCTTCTTTTTTTAAGCCCCATTAAACCAAAATAGTCTATTTACACATGCCGTTTTGATTCTCTGAGATGTGTGATGTTACACTGCTCAGGCCCCACCCATGGCCACTGACTGTCAGTCCTGCATTACTATAGATTCCGGCCTCATTGAGTTGTACACTGTCTGCCATTTTCTCCATGCTTGAACAGCTTTACCGACAACAATGTCTTATAAGCAATCCAGGTGTTCTGTTGTATGTAAGAGTGAATACAGGAGTCTTCATTTTCCCCCAACATCTGAGCCACTGAGGACACAGTGGATGTAAATATGGAAGTGGATGCAATCGCACTCTGTCTTTCGCTTCGGAGCTGAGCAGTCATTTTGTTTCGCTGCAAGATTCACTGTTTGTGTCTGCTACAAAAAGCATTTGAACAGGAGAAAAAGCCTTTGAAATGCTGGTGTGATGGAACGCTACAGCGGTGGCCGCGAGCTCACAAACTCTCAACTGCTATTTTCACTGCATTTCCTTGGTTGCTTTCAGAGTGAGAAGGGTTGCAATTTGGTGGATAGTTCATGTTCTCATTGTGGGAACATGACTATTGCAATGTTACGGTCAAGACTTGCTTACCTTGGTCCACGAGGGCAAGTCCCCTCCCCTATGCCCCGATCTACTGTCTTTTCTGATGGTCAGAAAGGCACTACTTCAGCGAATAGGATGGGTGACCTGAGGATTACAGTCAAGACTTACCCGGCAAGGCAATCTCCGTGGGCACCTCACCCCTTTAATACATCGCAGCCTTTGGTGCTTCCTTAAGATCCTGGACCCCCTGCTGGCCAACCAGATGTCGATCACGGAATTGGAAGGTGAGCTTCAGCCATCTGGAGATGAAGGCTTGGCTGCATTGCCTCCTTCTGGGAGAGTGACATTGCCCGACCGTGTCCCGAACTCTCAATGCTGGATGATTGGTAACATTCTTCCTGGAAGTGCATGAAGAGGTGACCAGATCATGGAAGACAACTTTTTCTGTCCGAAACCTGTCTGGGCCCTCTTCTGCCTTCACCACCCTGGATGGCGGGGCAGCCAAGGGGTACACAGAGTTCCCCCCAGTCGAGCGCCGAGTCTATCCAGCATATCTTGTCCCGGTGGGCCGCTGCTGCCTCCACCCACCCGCTGGTCGCAGATCCTCCTCCTGCTCTGGGGGCCTGGTTAGTGCTCTTCATTCTGTCTTGTTGGCTCATCCGCAAAATCAGACTCGGCTACCCAATTCAGTTTGCCAGGCGTCCCTTGGTCTCCAGGGGTATCCCCTTCACTCGCATGCCTGCGAGTGATGCCCCTGTGCTTCAGGCAGAGATTGCAGTCCCACCTGCTAAAGAAGCAATAGAGCCAGTCCCTACAGATGATATGAAGGCAGGGTTCTACAGCCCCTACTTCACTGTACCCAAGAAAGGCGGTGGGTTACGGCCAATCTTGGACCTGCGTGTCTTGAATTGGTCCCTTCACAGGCTGCCATTCAAGATGTTGACTCAGAAATGCATCTTCAAATGCATCCCCAAGATTGGTTTGCAGCGACTGACCTGAAGGATGTGTACTTTCATGTCTCAATTCTCCCCTTGTCACTTTCTATGGTTTGCATTTGAGGGGCGGGCATATCAGTACAAGGTCCTACACTACGGGCTATCCCTGTCTTCACAAAAGTCACGGAGGTGGCCATTGTTCTCCTGAGAGAACATGGTTTCCGCATTCTCAACTACCTTGGCAACTGGCTCATTCTGGTTCACTCGCGAGAGCAGTTGTACGAACACGTTGCACGCCAGCAGTGTAGACTCTCTCAGCGCAAGCCTGGCCCTGTACCTCCCCTAGGTGTGGGGGGATGCTGAGGCTTATGCTGGGTGCTGGAAGGGCCAGCAACTGTGGCATTTTATTTGGGATCCCAATTCGTCGGTTCACTTCTGACGAATGTCGAATGTGACCAACTGAAAGGGAACGTCTTGGTTATGTATGTAACCCTCATTCCCTGAAGGAGGGAAGAGATACGTCCGACCACCACACATCCTGAGTGCTGGCCTACGTGCTCGTCTCCTCAACGAAAAACAGAGTGCAATTGCATCCACTTCTGTATCTATACCCACGCTGCAGGGCATGTACGAGATGAAAATCTTGCACGCCAATGTGCATTGGCTCGTTTAGTAGACACTCGAAGGTGATAGGGCTCTCATGCGATATCCCAATTCGTCGGTTCACTTCTGATGTACATCTCCGTTGGATGGATCAGTACGAGCTGTTCATGATCCAGCTTATAGTATCTGGAGTGATACTGATAACAGCACCAATTAAGGGAAGAGCATGCACTTTCAGAGACGTATTTTACATCTTGTAAAAAGGGGCATAATAGGTGTCCTTTAGTGAATGTAAACAGTGCATGTCAGTATATTAGATGTGTGCATTAGGCCTTGAAGTGACAACAGCAGAATAAATCTGCTGCCGTATGTGTCAAAAATGTTAATCAGACAACAAAAGTACATCATTCACTGCTCCTGACTGAATAACTTCAGTAGCTTTAATAAGAATCAGTGTACATTTAATTCATTCACTGAAGTTTATGTAGTGTTATACATTTACATTTATCAATTTCTTACTTTTACATCTTATATTGCATGTGTCCTATTATTTGTAATTTGCATCTTTGTGGTATTTATTTAATAACAAATAAAATAATGAAATAATAATAAATATAAATATAATATATACATATAAATAATAATAAAAATAACATATTTTGGTCTGTAATTTTGTCATTCTGTCAAGTTGGGGATTAGTAAAGCAAATATATACATTTCAAAATAAGAGACCTAGCCTATTTCAGGCTTGTTTATAATGAAAAATCCAGCATTATGCATACACTTTTTTGTTTGCTTATTTTTCTGGTTAGTATTGGTATTTTGGTAAGACAATATATAGACTAGATACATAAACTGTATCTGGCATTTAATTCAACGTAAACTCTGTAGCTTCTGTCAGGATGCATTATTTAAATGAGCAATATTACACGAGTAGCCGATTCGGTATATATATATTCTTGGATATGGCTTGGATATAAGCCTACATAAAATGTTGGTAATGCATATGTAACTGTCCGGTATTTATTTATTTGCCAAACGATGTTAATTTTCTTTAAATCTGCCAGTTACTGAGGCTTTCAGGTAAGCAGATCTGCAGCAGCTTTTTCAAATCTCGATCATTGCAAATCACGTTGTATCTGAGGCAAAACTAACTAGACTAAATCAAGTGAAAAAAGTCATAATTGAAACTATTTTCATTTGTTGAAACTATTTTTAACAGTATTTAATTTTCTCCACAGGGAAATGTATTTTTAGCCAAAACTTAGAAACAGTTAAAGACGGATCTACTGCAATCAGACCCACTGTAACCAGTTGAGGCTGTTAATCGATAATCTATGGTCATGTGTTTGTTAAAGTCATCAATTTGCATTATTACTTTTTTTACAGAATACTTATATATATATATTTTTTATTTTATGCCTACTTACATTTATTCTAATTATGTTTTACTTATATTTATTTATAATAGGTTTATATTAGGCTATTAAAATGCATTATATTAAGTGCCTACACATTTTTAATTCTTAATAAAAATAAATAAATAAAAAAAACTCACTTCTAGCATACATTGACACATGCCACAGTGTTTATTTGTCGTGTCTGATTCAGATGTGTGTCTTTAGCCAATGCACCATACCGTAGGTGAAGCATATAGCATATAGGTGAAGCTGTGACCTTGTAGAATTACAAAAATATGCAAACAGACCTTTTGTGTGTCTCGCCTGACTCAACTCAAACCCACACAACAACGGGTGCTCATGAAGGCATCAGCAGGTAAAATGTAGGCTACCTTCAATAAAAGGTCAAACAAGGAATACTTTCAGCTGTGTTGCTAGGTGTCATGAGAGTAAGTAACTGAGGGGCTTGAGCCCCTGCCCCTTTGATTGCGAAAGTGAAAGTGCCTTTTGTGGTCGCATCGCGGTGCCCCCGTGTTCCCATTTCTCTCTCAACCTAACCACATTTCTTTTTCCAAAATATTAGTATAACCAGCAGGACAGCAGTGATGTGTGAACTAAATTTGGTGACACAGCAGTGTGTAAAATTGAAGTTATGACTGTTTTTGCACTTTGCAGACGGTCCCTTCGGATCCGTCTCTCAGACGTCTTTGCATAGAGATCAATGTTTTTTGTCCACTGTGAAGGAAAGCTCGTTTTGAGGAAAATTAGGTTATGTAGTAATCACGTTTAGCTCACGAGTTATTGATCTGGGAAATTCGAATCTGTGAATATGCGGCTAACTTAAGTCTTTTTCTCAACTTTCTCTGACTCAGTCGTCTGTTTCTCTCCCTTTGTATTTTACATGTATCACTATCTTTCTCTTTCTTACTACCTTCTTTCATGCGTAACTTGCCTCTAACTCTTGCATCTGTCTGCACTGTAGAGTCAAAGTTTACCACTTGGAATGTGTGGACTTGATTGGCTGAGTGGTATCACGTGGGATGGCTTAACTCGCATGCAATTGGTCTGCGTTTTATCATCCACTAAACCACTACCGTAAAGACTACAAAAGCTGTACTAGTAAAATAGACGCACCCCATCAGGTTTTAAATCATAACCTTCTGTTTTGGCTGTAGGTCCTGGTCCGTATGGGACGGCTTCTGGGTCCGGACCCGGACCGTGGTCCACCTGTTAGTGACCTATGCTATAGTTCATTTATGTAAGTGAGGATAGCAAAATAAAGTAAACTGTGTCATATTACAGCAATATGTTAAAAGAAAACAATACTCAATAAATAATAGAATTTCCTAATAATATCACAATGAACTATCAGTGAGATCAGATTTAGAATTCTCCTCTACATCTGAGCTGGTGTGTGTGTGTGCCAGACATCCACCTGGCCGCCAGGCTGATGCACCTGAGTGTTTGTGTATGTGTGTGTGACTGTTGGCATGGTACACATTGTGGGAAAGCACCAATCCGAGTCAGTGTGGTGATATCACAGATGTTTGACTCTGGCAAAATATTGAAATTAATAAAGAAACAACCTTTTTTTCTGCCCGTCCACAACGGACATCTGCAGCACAGACGGGGAAACACGTGATATTAACGAGATATCAGAGCGGGCAATAAACCTGCAAACCAGTGCAAAGAGCAGCATGTGTGAGTTTGGCATGAATGGCAAAGCAATCTGGGGACACCAGCAACAAAGTCTGTTTTAAACCTGATGGGTCACAGTGGTCGACTAGTCATTCAAAAACCAAGTCAACTCTAGTTAAACTAGTTAAAACTAGTTTATCTTGCCATTGTGTCAAGTCTATAGCACTGTTTTTGAGAGTCACACCACAAGTGATGTGTTTTTTCAAAATGTTTGACTTCAGCCTTCTGTTCTATTCCCTTTAACTATTTTTAATAATACTGTTTTAGAAAGCATAACAACCTGTAATACATATGCCAGATCAGGGTTGAATGAACTTGGATAAACCAGTCTATTAATAGAGGCCTTGTTTAAGATTGAATAGTCAACTAGTCATTCAGCCAAAGTCTTGCATGTCGTGACTAACAAAGTCCCATATGTTTGAGCTGAATTCAGTCTCTAACATTGATTTCTTTCATTTCTTATTTGTGTCTGTCTCATCTTTAGAGAAGCTGTGTTGTTTGACTCTAGTGAGTGTGTGTATTCTGAATCTTTATTCCAGAAATCAGATTTTTGCATTTCAGAATGATATTTTTAAGTCTGAACATTGAAAGTCTAACGTAAACCACATGTGTAGGCAGCTTGAAATCAGGTTAAGAACTAATGTTTGGAAATAAATCTCAATTTCAACATTCAGCATAAACGTTATTCCTTCAAAAACACAAACATGTACATACATGTTCCTCACATATTATTGTAGCCTAGTTTGTGCTGAATACAGTGTAATGATACTTTTTCCATTAATATGTTTATGAACAACTGAAAAAATCACAAATGTCAGGGCATGTCAAAACTTCTCCAGGGCCCCAAAAATCCTCAGACCCCTGAGGGTTAACTTCCACTCACCAGACAGGTTTTGCCATGTGCCTTGAAGTCACAAAGGGCACACATGGACACACAGTGGACAAAATGGAGAAAATCTTCTCCATTTCTATTAAAAGAACTCTATTTGCTTAATGAGTGCTGTTTGTGTACATGCAAAATATACAAACTTACCTATTAAGGTATATATTAATGCATAGGTAAAAGTTAATTATAACTCAATGATGTTTGGTTTTTGTTTTCAGCATGATGCCTAGGTTAATCTGAAATTGGTTTGGATCTGAAAGGTGCCAATTTGCATTTCAATCCTTCTCAGGACAGGTTAAAAGGCATGTCTCTGAGATAGAGAATTGTTCCAGTTTCCAGGTTGCTGCAGTTTCCCCTTCTGGTTCCAGGCTCCAGTTCCTGTTCCAGTCCTGGTTCAAGGTTCCGGTCCCAAGATGTGCTAAGCTAAGTCCAACTCTACAGAGTTGTGAAGTTGCTCTCTCAAGACTCCGAAGCTCTAAAGAGAGAAACAAGGAAGTTCTGCAAGAAGTAAATTTGGGGAGTTTGAAAACTGCAATGACGACAAGCTTAGCCTCCCATCTTCAAAATGTCTTCTGCACCAACTTCAAAATCCTCTCATCAGAGATCCTCCAGATCTGCGTCTTCCAGACTGACCGGATCTGCACTGACTTCAGAATCTAAAGATCCTTCCGTCTGCGTGTTCCAGAGAATAAGGATCGTATGCAGAAACATCAGAACCTTCGAGACTTTTTCAAGGCTTCTTCTTCTGCGTGTTCCAGGAAAAGGACCTTCTCTGTGCTCAAGAAGTTCAACGTTCACAAGTACTTTGTGTTCAAGGCGGTGAAACGGATTCCAACTCATTTCTTCCCACTGCAACGCTGCCCAGCACAACAAGTGGAAGACATCACCCTCAGGTTCAGCATGGCAAGGCAGACGTAAATATCACTTACCAAACCTCTTGCCAGAGACCTTGGCATTAGTGTATATTGTCAGTATATGATTATCTAATTCGCATTAGATTTTGCATAGCTGATATCAGTTGATAACAAATCTCTTGGTTTGTTTGTTGAATTCAGAATAAAGTTTACCTTAATTCTTCTAGAGAAACCATAGGATTAACTTGTAACTGCCATAGTAACATCCTCATTCACTTGCATTTAACAGTCTTTTTTTGCACTTTATCCATTCAGTAGTTGTTAGTTACTCTTGTCTATACTTTTGTTAAAAAAAATCCATTTATTACACTTGTGTCTTCCTTGTGTTGATAATACAGCAAGAGGCTCTACACGTTAACAATATCTCACACATCCTTCATATGATGAACTTCCTCCAAATATTGGAAGGAATCATCTGACTCAATATTAATATTAATACAAAATAGTAATAGTAATATTTAAGATCATAAACAACTAAATATGTGGTGCCCTCGTGTGAGGCTAGTCCAAGTCACTACAGGGTGTATGGAACTATGCATAGCCTATTGACGTTCAAGTCAAAACTGAAGTATACTTTTGAGTTTAAAGACAGAAACACATTAAGGCATTTAAGTTAGTCTGAACCCTGGGTTATAGTTAAGGGTTTTGTTATTTCATACATCACATTCCCAGTGCAGTCTCAATCCTTTTCTTGTCAGACTTCTGGTTTCATCCCTCTTTTACACAACCAAAGGAATTGCTTTAGTAGAGATTAGAGATTTTGTCACATTGGAATTAGAAGTTTCTATCTGTAGAATCCTATCTGAATCTTTTTTTTTTTTTTTTTTTTTTTTTAATCAAAATTGAGTTCTTCACATATTCTTATTCTGTGACAACTTATTTACATTATGTGATGTTTCTTTTTTTAAGTTCTGTGCATTGAGATTTTTTTTTTTTAGAAAACAAACAGGTTCTATCTACAAAGTTAAACTCTAATTTGGTTCTAAAAGGTTCTATCTGTGAGCCAATAAGCACTTTGGAAATTCAATTCCACACAACACGATGAGAAACCTCATGATCGACTATTTTATTTATGATCTTGTCAATGACAGCAGCCCAAATTCCAGGGAAGTTCAGTCTTCAGTACTGTGCATAACATGCACATGATTTATTTATTTTTTTTTAGTTAGTTATTGTGTGTCCTGTATTTCTGTCGACTGAATCAGCGATACCTATCATTCGTGAATTAATCATTCTTTTGTCTCAATTCTTTCTAACAATCTGAAATGATTTGGATTTGTTCGGACCGTGCTGTCACTGAATCATCTAAAGTTGTTTCTCGGTCAGTAACAACAAATACAGAACAAATAGCGCTGTTTTCATGTGTTTCACTAGTTTACTTTGAACTACGCAGCATGGCCCAGTGGATAATGGAAAAAAAAAAAAAAAAGTTAAAGGAGCTGCCTTTATTCCCGGTCCCAGATACCATTATTAAACAGCGTTGCGACATCCAGTTAGAGACGTTTCAATTCAACACACACCTCTCGGTTACAAACCACAAATCACTTGATGATTAAACTAGATTTAAATCAGATGAAACAGGAGAAATGTGCCATGAATGAAGTTAGACGACTTTTAAATCCCAAAATCACCACCCTTACAAACATGTACCATGCATGCATGAACTGTAGTAATTTACCATGGTTTGTGGAAATGTGGAATATTTTTATTGAATACTATGTTATAGCCATTTATATTGCAATATATTTATTAGATGGGTAGGGGAATATATAGGCTAATTCATTTCTTTGTGAAAGTGTGTATAGTTTTTACCTATGTTTATAGGCCTAACATATAATATAATATCATTCGACAGTGGTAGTGGGTAGCCATGTATGGTTTTACCTGTGGTTACCAAACCTCACTATCAGATTATTTTCATTTAAGCCTATAATCATTATAAATAAAATAATTCTTACCAGTAAGACTGGCCCACCTCAACTTTTTGATTTGATAATCCGGCTCTTGAATGAAACTACCTGAATAGCCCTGCTCTACGCTATAACATACCGGATAAAAGTGTATAAATTGTGACATTAAGTGAGATGAAATGTTAAAATTGCATAGTTGAAATAATTTAAATATTTTAAATGTGAAATATTTTAATTATATGTAGTCAGTGAAACATTTTTCAGTGTTTATTAAACTTTGAAACATTTGATGAAGCATTGTCTGTTTTCTTGCAGTTTTTTTTTTTTTTTTTTTTTTTAGTCTTGAAATACCTTAAAGGTCAAATAGTAAACAATTTAATTGATGGGGTCTTAATTACAACAATAATTGTTAGCATGTTATTTCAGCCACACTGATGTCTAGAGAGAAAGCCATTTTACCTGTTCCAGTTTCTGTGGAATAAAGTCCTGGTCAGGGGTGCATTTCCCAAAGCGAACTATGGTCGCAAGTTCCGTCGTTGCCAATAGAGTTAAATGGGACTTATGACCATAATTGGGTAACAATGCTTTCGGGTAACACACCCCAGATGTATTATAGCTGCTTTCTGTCTAAAAAAAAAGGGAAACTTAAACTTAAAGGGTTAGTTTACCCAAAAAGAAAATAAATTTTTGTCATTAAGTACTCACCTTCATGTCGTCCCAAATCTTTAAGACCTTAGTTTGTCTTCGGAACACAAATTAAGATATTTTTGATGAAATCTGATGGTTTCTGATCCACACATAGGCAGCAATGACATTGCACCTTTTGAGGTCCAGAAATTTACTAAAGACATTGTTAAAACCATGCGGTTCAACCTTAATATTATGAAGAGATGAGAATACTTTTTGTGAGCAAAAACAAAACAAAAATAATGACTTTATTTAACAAATTTGTCTGTCCCCTTTCATACTGCTATGCTATTTTAATTGCAGATCTTCAGTGTTTACGTCCGAACGGCGGCTCAATATTGGTCATGTGAGCAGCATGACGCATGTGTGTGACTCTGACGCACAAGCCAGCCAATACTGAGACCACATTCAGACATAAACACTGAAGCTCTGCAAAGAAAATTGTGTAGCAGTATTATTTTTGTTTTGTTTTTGCACACAAAAAGTATTCTCGCCACTCCATAATATAAAGGTTGAACCACAGTAGTCATGTCGACGGTTTTAACAATGTCTTTAGTACCTTTCTAGACCTCAAAAGGTGCAATGTCGTTGCTGCCTATGTGTGGATCAGATACCCTCGGATTTCATCAAAAATATCTTAATCTGTGTTCCGAAGACAAACGAAGGTCTTACGGGTTTGGGACAACATGAGGGTGAGTACTTAATGTGTTAAATTATCCACCCTATTCAAACCTAAATTTAATCTGGAAAAAATATTTAGCACTGCCTTTTATGCTTAACTTGAACAAAAAAAAAAAAAAAAAAAAAAAAAGCATTCTAAAATATGAAATAAATGTCATATAAAGCCTTAAATATAACTTCCTCATGCATGTCAACACATTGTTACAGCACCAATTTTATGTTTTAAAACAAATTATAAGTAAACTGTGCTTCTTGAAAATTACTGCTTTAATTAATGTTTTGCAAAATAGAACCTTATAATTCCAAGTGGAAAGTGATTTTTATTTTTTTTTAATTAGAAGGTTCTATCTGCATTTGCCCTGTTCCAAAAATCCCCATTTGCAAATTTGAGAGGATTTTGATACTGTACAGTTAGATTACATTTAGGGTCTCTGTCATTTTCTTGTATGAAAGAGACTTGTTTCCCATATCATTTTTGCTATATGGAATACAAAAACTTTGAAGCTCAATATCTAAAAACTGCTCAAAGTGCAGATAGAACCTTATAATTTAAAGGTTACAATGTTTGTGTGATAAGGAGAACCTACTGTAACTAGTTAAAAAAGATTTGTAAAATATTTAACATGGCACTTTGAACACAGACTTAAATTTCACTTCTGGTGAGAAGACTGAAGAAAACAAACCAAAAATATGATGTTACTTGCGGTGTGACATTTGGGGGCCCATACGGAATCAGATCCGCATCATCTGTACATAACAGTTTTATTTTAACGATGATTGTGCAGTGAATGTGGCTCTCTTTCTTGGAGTCTGTGCATATTTTTGTATTTTTTTAAACTTCAGTATGAAATGTTAGTAAACTAAAGGTCATAATCTTGAAACTGACCTGATTTTCTCTGATGAAATCACTCCATTCAGGCATGTTGTTCATTTAAATGAGTTCTGATTGCAGTCAGATGTAATTATACCTAACAACATCTTTAACAATCGACTCATGACTACAGAGCTGGACCCCCGCTGCTCCACCGACCCTTACCGATAAGGAGAAACTCACATTGTACAGTAATGTTTGCTGTGTGGATGAATAGTTTTCCAGTCACAAATAACATTTGATCTTTGTGAAATGCTTCTTGAATGTTTCAAATAAAGCAATATAAGATGGGGAAGAAAACAAACAGACAGAAAAATATTTATAGATATGTGCAAAAGGCTGAGACACAGAGGTCACTGCAGGGACACAATATTATACACTTTCCATAAATATAGTATATTTTGGTGACACAAATCCCACCTTGCTAAAACTACCTTATATACCATAGATGAACTGTTATTTAATTAATATTAAGCTACTTTTAAAAACATAAAATGTCTGTATCTCACTTGCTCTTAAAATGGCTTTTTTAAGAGCAAGTTGTGGTGTGTTTTTTTAAAAAAACACACCACATCATAAGTGTGATTTAAACAGTTGAACTGAATTATGGATATATGACCAAATCCATAATATTTATTGACAGAAAATTACACATATCAGTGTATTCAAACATGTCCCAAACAAGTACAAACCTCATATAAGAAGGAATACAACAACAACAAAAAATGTATTTTGGTTCTTGACTCGCCATAGACATACACAGAGAAAGGAAGCTCCGGCTACAATGTTCTTCCGCAAGACATGTGCAGATCTGTTTATTAACCGCTAGAGGGCCAAAAATTGTGGACTGCAGCTTTAAATTCAAAGAAAGTCTATTATCATCAAACCATTTTTTAAAAACCATCAATTCTATTTCCACTGTATTCAGAAGCTGTTCCAGATTTTTCCCTGAACAATATAAATTTGTATCATCAGCAAATAAAACCATTTTTAATTATTTAGACACTTTAAAAATATAATTTATATACAGTACAAACAATTTTGGACCTAGCACAGAGCCTTGTGGACCACGACAAGTGACTTTCATTAGATCTGATTTAACATTATTTATTTGTACATACTGCTATCTGTCATCAAGGTAACTTTTTAACCAAGAAAAGGCTTTTCCTAAGGCTTTTTTTTTTTTTTTAAATCTAGGAAAACCCCCACATTATATTCATTATTATCCATTGAAGTGGAAATCTCTTCCACCAGTTCCATCACTGTCAGTGAGGTCGACCTATTTGCTCTAAAGCCATATTGATGGTCACTCAATAATTTGTGTTTATCTATAAAATTATCAAGCCGGCACACAAATAATTTCACTAAAATTTTTGAGAACTGGGAAAGCAGAGAAATTGGTCTGTAATTGGAAAAAAAAATGTCTATGGCAATTTTTAAAAATATGAATAACTTTAGCTACTTTCATATTAACTGGAAATATACCTGTTAAAAATGACTGATTACATATATATGTAAATGGTTTTACTATATGTTCTATAATGTTTTTTTTTTTTTTTTTTTTTAATAATGACATGTCAATATCGTTACAATCAGTTGATTTTTTGCTCTTTGAGTTATTGACAATATCCAGTATTTCCTTTTCATCAGCTCCCCTTATGAATATTGAATATCTATTACTGGAAATATTTACATCTACCCTTTCCCCATTTCTTTGCACCACAATCTCATTTGCTAATTTATATCCAATATTTACAAAATACTCATTAAATTTACTGGCAATATCATTCACCTTATCTATAACTCTTGTATCATCATTTATAAAATAATTTGGATAATTCTTTTAAATTATACTATTGAGTACTTTCCATGTTGCTTGAGTGTTACTTTTATACCTATGCAGTAATTTATAATAATAATCCTTTTTACTATATCTTATAATACTTATTCATTTATTTTTATATATCTTATATTTATACATACAATACATATAAATACAAAACAACTGATAAAATATTTAGTTTGACCTCCTGAGATTGACGATCGACATTTTCTGCAGCAGCTCGATAAAGACTTCATTTTACAGAAGAAGGGCTTCAGCTGTCTGGACCATCTGAATTAAAGCTCATACCACTCAAAGACACACTTGATGGTCCTGAGATCAGAGCAACTTAAAGCAGTCCAGCATTCTCGTGCGGTCAGCGGAGGTCTGCTCTCCATTCCTGCTCTCAGATAAAGCGCTGCTTTACACTGTGGCTTATTTTTGTGTTTTTCTGAATTCTATTCATCTTGTGTCTTATCTCTCGCTCCAGGCCCATGAGAGAGACGCAAACACTGCCTCCGTGGCCAAAAGAGCCTGATAAAGTTGACAGATCAACTCTCCCGATAGTCCGTCAATCTTATAAACCAGCCGGATTAATCTGATAATCCTGGTTTGAGAGATTAGCTGGCGTTGAGTTTTATACCGGTGTCACTCTGGATTAAAGGGCCACGGCACCTGTGTCAGGTTAGAAGTCTCACAGTCCAATCGAAAAAGGTGGGAATCCAGAAAGGGCCTGAATGAAATCTGAAGACATCTGACAAAAACAAAGTCTGAGCGATAGTGTCCACTGCATAAAATCTGCACACACATACAGTAAACCAACCAAACCCACAAGGAATCTACATGAGTTAGTACACAAGCCTGAGAGTGCCTGTTCAACTCAATTTAATAATCATTCTTGATCTTTTTTTCCATGGTGCTTTCCTACATTATTTGGTTATTTTAGATTGGTTTTATTCATTTATTTATTATATTTTTCTTTTGTTCGTCTTTGTCCATAGCTAAACTACAGCTGCTTTGGCAATATAAATGTTCAGTTATTTGTCATGCTAATAAAGCATGTTAAAACAGAGAATAATCTGCTATTAGAACTGACAAAACTAGAGTTCCACAGAGTTTTAAAATTGGCACGTTGCTGAACAATTGCTATAGACAGCCATAATTATACTCATAAAACAACACAATGGGATTGTATTTATGAATATTTTAAGCAGCACTTCTAGATGAAATTGGACCACTGTTTTGTCCTGTGAAACAGAACCAGCCCACACACTGTGCAAGACACATGGACGATTCACAATGCTGTTTATGTTGAAACATGATGTCTAACATGTGTTTGTGAGGCCATCCAAACTAATAAAATAGCATTAGTTTATATACAGCAGAAATGCATATTTCGATATTTTGTCTTTTTTTTTATATTACTTTTATTATTATTTTTTTTTTCATAAATCATTACGATTCACACATTATGTCTGTCTGTGGGTTTTGCAAACATTCAACCAATGAAAAGCATTAAAAAGAGCTCATAAGAGCCCACCTAACAAAAATGTGTGACTGTTACTTAACTGCAATGTAATCTGATGACCAAACTTTTGTCGTGGTGCAACCGGAAGTGTGAAATTTGAATTCTGGAATTGCTGCCACAACTTAACTTTGTGAAGTTGCCAGTTAGTAATTGTGACATCGTGGCAATGTCTTTATAATTAGACCATACGCTTAGATCGTTAAAAATAGGGTCCTATATTTTTTAAGAAAAGAGAGAGAGAAAAGGTCAAAGTACCATGTGGTACGAAAGACTACACGGTTTATCTGAGGCGCTGGGCGCTTGTTACCCAACATGCAGGACTTGCCGACATCTACACCGCCAAAACTTCGTAACAGTTCAGATGTTGTGATGTTTTCCCCTAGTACTAGGGACCCCTAGTATCAGTCATTAACACCACGTCGAAGTGACTGACAGTTAAGGAATGTCTTGGTTATGATTGTAACCTCCGTGGTCTCCCTCCTGCCACAATGCTGAACTGCCCCCCGAAATGGCCGGAACACTTTCTCGGCTGCTAAGCACAAAATCTGAATGAGTGATCCACGCTGTCTCCCTTTTATACCCATATTTCCTGGGGAGTGGCATGCAAATTCCACTCGCCAATTCTCATTGGCCTTTTTTCAAAGTATCAGAGGTGTTCGGGGCTCCCAAGTGTGACCCCACCATACCTTTCAAGATGAAATATAAATAATAATTGTCTCACCCCACAAACTCTTCTGTCAGACAGTTGAAGTAAAAAGTGCCTGAGAAAACATGTTGTCCTGATTCAGCATCTGCTGTCAGATGAATTTTTGTCAGATCATATTTTATTTTTATTATTCTAATGTCATTTTCATGTTTTGTAACTAGTACATTTCATGTTATCTGGAATAAAATGGCGGTTCAAATTATATATATATATATATATATATATATATATATATATATATATATATATGCTTACAACAACAGAATTATGATATGAAAAGTCCTGAAGCACTTTAAAGTTCAGCTAATTGCAATTAAGTTAATTGTCTGCAAGTATATTATTTTAAAGGACACTTTTTTCATTACAAGTACTCTTTTAAATGTATTCTTTTTCACAAGGGGAGAGAAGAGAACAAGAGATCTCCGAGTCATAAAGACTCTCACTAGATCAATAACAACACAAGTGTTTGTCTGCAGGCATGAAGACGGCCTCGCAGATTAGAATAATTCACACACACACACGCAAGGATGAATGGGTCTCCTCAGGACCCGAGGACTCCCTGAGTGCTGGACTGCATTGATTAAGCATTAAGGTGATCAACCCATCGGGGTGGCCATTGATCCAATTCTTAAATGGACAGATACGAACATCACAAGACCCCGAGGACTAGCAGCTCGTCCCAACTAATGAAAACATGAACCCACAGATGGTGAAAATGTGATTGAACATGTATGTGATGGTCAGGTTTTGCTAAATAATGTCTAAAATGTAAAAATAATATCAAGGTTCAGCAAATATAAGTAGCTTAACAGTCAATATGCAAAGAAAAGCCTCAAGCATGAGAGAAAATCAAAGTGAATTGATCTGATCACTGTATTTAACCGTTGGGTGATGTATTTAAACTGTATTTAAATGTGGGTGATGTTTTATATAATATGTAACACTTTACATACGTATGTCACTTCACTTCACATTTTTGCTTATATAGGTAGCCAAACACAGACATCAGTGACAACAATACACACAAACAACAACAATACACTCTTTTCATGAAAAGCAACAGACAACTGTAGCGCACAGAGAAGGACAAGTACAGGTGTCAGTTCCGGCTTTAACTTCATTCATTACAGCAGCGCTGCAGTATGTTTACGCATCCACTAACAGATGCAGGCCGCTATAACACGGCCCTGTGCACACGGGTAATTGAGAAGGTCTTTCAGATCAATCAGCATTGATCTTACACTTTCCTGCTATTACTTGAGCTGAATGAGTGAAATGAGCTTTAGAGAAATTGAAAACGAAGCTCTGCTAGTGTGACCTCTGACCTTGCAGCACCCTGTTCTGCCGATGTACAAACAGTATCATTCATTACAAAATTCCTCATTTAAACACTTGATTTTGATCGTGACATTCCGCCGTTGAATATATTTGTATAATTGGTGCTAAACTTTATATTGATTGCCTTATGTCTCTGTCTATAACTCCACACTCACATAATAAAATTATTTATACACAAATCAATATTTCAAGTCCATTATGTGTTAAGTAGTCATGTAGGATGAGTCAGGATTTTATGTGACATCCACTGTACACAATATTTTTTATATCTGTTTTTTAATGAAAAAAAAAAAAAAAGATGTATATATCAATAAAAGTAATGATTAAACAATCATGTCTTTTATAAGCCAGTTTGATATAGTAGTTTTATCTGTTGCTTTTTTTTTTAGGCCAGCAATGGATCCATCCAAATCTCCAGGAAATCTGTCAAACAAACCCATTTATTTCGCATGTCTTCCAGCAATGTTCACATTTAATATTTCATCTGTCTGTCTTTTTTCCCCATGCCACAAGCAATGATAAGAGATCCAGAATGTGAAAAATGAAAATAGTAGAATCTCCTTATTTCTGCAGTTTTTATCTCCTTTATTAAATATACTGGAAATGTTGTACTCAGAGTGCACTGTTTTAACCTGCACCACCATGAAGCTATGTTGATTTTACAATTTCCAGACACATTTAGCATTTCTGAAGAAGATCCAGTGGCTGCTTGATTGTGCTATAAAGACTTTAAAGACATTCAGAGTTTTGTCATTGAGACATCCCCACACAAATATTGTTCACTTCTCAGAAGTATTTCTAATTTCAAAACTAAATTCAAAGGTCACTTTATGTCAACCATTTCTAAGTGGGCAGTACTTTAGCAGAATCATTGGCCCCTATTCTAATAGTCTAATAGTCTACAGTAATTAATTCTATATATATATATATATATATATATATATATATATATATATATATATATATATATATATATATATTATTTTTATTTTTATTTTTTTTTTTTTACATGCATACACTGGTATGCATAAAGTGCGAATAACGTTAATTTGCTAATTATGCATGCTATTAAATGGAGTATACTTTGAAAGGCTATACGTTTGATTGTACAAATACGCATAAAAAATTTAAGTATATGTTGGGCTTTACACTCAGAAAAGAAAAAAAAAAAAAGGAAAAAAAAAAGGTTCTTTTAAGAACTAATCACTGAAAGGTTCTAGACAAGGATGAAACTTTATAGTGTGCATGTATAACAAAAAGTATACTTTGAAAGGCTATGTGTTCAGCTGTACGCATATGGTAAACATTTGCATCAAAACCAAAGTATACTTTTGACTTAAGCAAGTCTAGTTCTCTCCAGTTCATGTTTCTACATTCAAAAACAAAATCTCACCATATCTCAGAACTCTACCGTCAACAATGAGGTCATATTAGTTTGCTCACACTGATCCGAACGTCTGCGTTTGATTAATCTTGATGAGCGTTTGACGAATTACAATGCCAGAAAATTAAGGAAAGCTCATTTTTTCGGAATCCATTTTGGTCAGTTCGAGAGGCATTGTTTGGAGCTGATTTGAGGGAGGGTGAGGGTTGTGGATTTGATGAGGACATGTTAATATCTACTATTGAGAAGAGATAAGATCTTCATTAGACTTAGCGCTAGCGCAAGGGATGTCTTATCTCCGTCTGAGGGGAGCGCGGGAGGAGTGACGGCGAGATTAGAGGAGAGGGCTGGCTTACACTTTACCGTCAGTCCCGAGGCTTTGTGACGGGGTCAACTTAATTTTGTTTCTCTGATATTAAAAACCTGTATGAGATAAAGAGTTACTCTTTATTAGCTGCCGAGGGAAGCAGGCGGGTGGAAGGAGAGTGACTCACCGTTCTCAAGGAATTCTGCGATGACTTCCAATAGGCACAACGGACATTAGCAGACCACATTTCCTCCTGCATACTCAGAACTATCATATTTCTCCATCATATTAGAAACTTCCTTTCATGGGACATGGTGGGTGGAATGTCCCAAAGCCCCTTTAAAGGCCCTTTCACCAAGGACGATAACTATAATGACAAATAGGGTTGTCACGGTACCAAAATTTCAGTAGACGGTCCAATATCACATTTCACAGTTCTCGGTACCAATTTTGGAACCACAGCAAGAACTATTGCAACTATTTGTTATTTTCCTCCCCTTTCACTATCTGTTAAAAAAATAAATAAATATTTTAATGATTAATGATTAATACATTAAAACATTATCATCTAACAAGTGGCAGGTCTGTTGCACTTATACTGTAAGATTTAATGCACAGATCTATTTTGACATCACATTTCTTATTTGTGTTTATACTTTGCTGGCTACGAAATGATTCGGAAGCGTGCAGAGCTCTGCCGTACTGAGCGGATTCTGACTAAATTAAATGCCTCTGATTGGCCATTGCATTCACAAGCTCAACAAACATGTCTGTGATTGGATCACACAAATATGGACGAGAACATTTGGAAGCAGCTGCCAATCAGCAAATACCAGTTTGACCAGGTACTCAATACTACCGGTGGCATTGTTACTTTTTAAAATGTAAGCATCGACTTGGTACTATGAAAATTCTATGAGAATAGTGAAGTGCACACCACAACTATAATGATACAGCAGAATGACTTTCAGATTTTTTTTCTTTTCTTTTTTATTTTTTTTCCCCAGCTGATGAACGATTGACAGCCAGTCAGTGTCAATCCTGTTTAACGAGCTTGAGCGACAGATGACAAAACTGTAGCACAAACTTATAATAAAAAAGTTATTGTCCATTGGCGCAGCCACTAATATTGTTATTGTTATAGTTTTAGTTAGTTTACTATGTGGCCAAGGCAGACAAACTCTGTAAAATTGAAACTGTTAGTTAATTCATTTTAATAACATATCTCGAATCAGGACTCAAATCTGTTCAATTTTAGTACCGTAAAATACTCTTTAAAAAGCATTAAAAAGTGGACAAATGGGTGATTGGCTCGCCTTGATTCTTGGTTCTTGGTTCATGTTTCAAATATTCACGCTCATGTGAACTAGCACAGACGGCGCTGAAAGATACTTTCACTGTTTAGATATTCTTTGAAATGACAAACAACAGCACAGAAGGGGGGAAGAAAATCTATTGAAAAATGCTGCTCTACAAGAAAATACATCTCTGCATGTGCTCCGATTTTAAGATATGTACAACATGCATTTGGGAACGAAAAATACTCAACCCATCTCATCAGATTTGTAATGAGAAGCATTTATAAATCTGTTGCCAACAACTTTAAAGAAACGTTAAGGGCTCCGAAATGCTAGAAAGTTTAATGTTTGAAAATGAAGAAGACATAAAACATATTTTTTAATATCACAATAGCTGCTACAGAAAAATAAGACATTAAAAAAAAAAAAAAAAAAAAAAAGTATTATTATTATTATTTTTTTTTTTTTCTCTGCAATATTGCCACTGGCCTGAAAACTGAGAACTGATCTAGCATTGAGAGTTGAGAATCACTTTTACTGGAAACAAAAAAAGCAATTAGATAAGCAATTTTCCATACATTTTCTCTTACATCTTAGAAATGTGCATTATATTTTGAAGTATGACACAGTGCACTCATTAGAGAGCAGAAAAGGAAATGAACAAGACCTCCATTAAAGCTTCAAATCACTTCATATAGAATAACACACACTCAAAGTCTTTCATATCAAGCTGAGTAAATTGGTCTTGAGTGACGTACAGAATGAGATTATTAAAACATTTGATATTTTCAACAATGTAAAATAATTTGGGCCTGTTCTTATCTAACAGGAAGTTTCCCAGAACTGTGACATTTTCCAGAACTACTTTACCCACTTGAGAGTTTCTCTCAATAAACCAGACTTACATGGTTACAGTTCATCATTACATGCCTCATTATTACCAGCTCTCCAAAGATTAAGATTACAAATTATAATGATCATATACAATCTACTGAACAGACTTGTGTTCAAGGACCAACAAAACCTGACTGAAAGACTGACTGGCCATCTGAGCCAAGACAAATATTTAGTGTGAAAATTTGGTGCCATAAACATTAATTGTTAATGACTGTTAATGTGGTCAGTTGTTTTTCAATTTCTGCGTCATCATGTCAGGAAATTCCATCTTATTATCAAAGTGCCAGTCTCGGTGTACAATATAATTTATATTGTGGACATATTGCTTTACATTTTATAGTATATGACAAGTTCCACAAGGTGAATCATAACATATAAACAGTTGTGTGGGTGCCAGACTTATTCATTTAAGGAAATCTATCATTTGTTTATTCTTTGTTCCAAAAAAACATAAAGAGGCGTGCATGGAGAAACAGTTATTATTACAGGGAAAAGAGGAACATGAATATTCTGCTAAACGTATTCTTTTGTGTTCCACAGAAGAAAGAAATCACACAGGTTTGTAGTGACATGAGGTTGAGTAAATTAAGGCCAGAATAATCGTTTCTGGCTGAACTGTCCATTCAAAGTCTGTTTCTTAAACACAGATTAAATGTCATTCTCAGATGAGAAACTTCTCAATAAAAACAACACCAGTAAAGACAGAAAATCCAGAAGTAGGTCTCAGTTTAGTGAACTCTGAGTAGAGAAAGATTGTTTTCTTAATTAAAGATGTATTGTGAATCCCGCAGGACACAGTCAGGTGCGTAAGCTTGACCTGTTTTTATCTGAAGTCGCTGCGAGATGATTTTAATGTGTGCACATCTGTTTGCGGTGCATCTGCTGTTGAGTTTTCGTTCTGTCATTTTTCATTTTGTCACTCGTCTGTAACAGTTTTTTAAACCATTGTGCTGTTTTATCCAGCTTGTGTCTCATGCGGAAATTCTTTTAAAGGGATATTCACCTGAAAATATGAATTTTGCCTTTATTTACTCACCCTCACATTGTTATTAACCTGTGCTACGTTTTCCTCATGTTGTTTCTATACAACATCAGTTCATGATGACCACAACTGTCAAGTTACAATAAGGAAAAACACTAGAAAACAATGCTATGTTAGTAAAATGTCAGTATTATTATTCATTTATTAATGAATTATGAACAAGAATTTATGTTCATGAAATTAAATTAGCTTTTATTATGATATTTTCAGTTTTCATTTTAAATTAAATTTCAGTAATTTTGTCATATGCCTGTTCTGTTTATATATATATATATATATATATATATATATATATATATATATATATATATATATATATATATATATATATAAAATAAATCTTAAATCTACTTTGTTATCAGAAATCAAAATAGAAAAAAATTAAAAAAAGAAAAGAAAAATGCAACAGTTCGGAAAATTAATTAATAAAAAAAAGCAAAAAAAAAAAAAAAAAAAAAAAAAAATGAACAACTAGAACAGGGTTGGAAAAGTCATCAGTACCCTGATTTAATATGTTGTAGAGCCACCTTTTGCTTTAATAACAGCCATTAATCTTTTTGGATATGTCAGTAACACTTTAGTATAGGGAACACATATTCACTATTAGCCATGACTTTTCCCATTGTAAACTCCGAATGTACTGCTTATTAATAGTGAGTGAGTTAGTTGTTAAGTTTAGGTATTGGGTAGGATTAAGAATGTAGAACAAGGTCATGCAGAAAAGGACATTAATATATGCTTAATAAGTGCTAATAAACAGCCAATATTCTAGTAATATGCATGTTATAAGCAACTATTTAAAAGACCCTAAAATAAAGTGTTACCGATATGTCTGTACTAGCTTTGCACACCTAGATTGGGGAATATTTGCCTATTCTTCCTTGCAGAATTGCTCAAGTTCAGTCAAATTCCATGGTGAGTGGAGACATACACACAGGGAAAATCTAAAGGCCTGGAGGAGCCCGCAGTGGAGTCCCAGGAGAGCATATGAGCTGAGTGGAGCGTGAGCAGGCTTATGTGAAATAAGCAATAGGTCTAAGGTTATGGAGTTCAAATACTGTTTTAATGAAGATGCACATCTTATACATAAATGTGCACTTGCGCAGTAAACATCAAAGTTAAGAATGAATAAGGAGACCTAGACCTAATTTAAAGGGAGTGTGGAGAAACTGAGTTAGCAAAGATTAATTTTGTGAGGTACTTACAATGAAGTTCTTGTTCATACTTTGCTTTGGGGTAAAAAGAACATTGAAATACCTTTGCAGCAATATACTGTTAAAGAACATCCTAACACAGTCCACGCTGCTGAGATCACTGTTTAGATGTATATGTGAATAGTATATTATCCTCTCAATAACAGAAACACAGAACAAATATGACAGCAGTGAAAAAATAGCAAGACATCACGGAAACACTTTATTTTAGAGTCTTTTAACTAGTTGTTTATTAGCATGCATATTACTAGAGTTTTGGCTATTTATTAGTACGTATTAAGCACATATTAACCCCTTAAGACCGGATGGAGCGTCGGCGCTCCCATTTGCGTGTCTCTCTTTAAAAGCCAATAAAAATTGAATCCATATAGGTAGCACAAAAATTCTTTTTGCATACAAAACCAGAGACTTTAAACGTTCATATCAAGCCTCCAACATGCTTCTGTTGCGTTGTTTTCACCCTCTAATGAGTCTGAGAAATATGTGTTTAGACAAAAACAGCCCAGCCGCTAACTGAATACAAGTATGTATATTTCACGTGCTCATAACTTCATGAAACATGCACAGATCATAAAAAATGGCACATCAATATTTAAAGCAGATTCTCAAGATTAAAATGAATCCAAAATATAATATATTGCGTTGATCACAAGATATTACTCACGGAATGATTTAACATACTTGGCTAAAAACATGTCTCTCATCTCTCCGGGATGCAGTGTGTATCCAATGTTCCTGGACCCATCCATGTTCGTTTTCCAACGTTGAATAACACAAAATAGATATCATTTTAAAGCTTAGAATCTCATCTTTTTAATGCATCTAACCATTTTGAAAAACTCCTAACGAGTGCTGAGAAGCACCGCTAAACCGGAGTTTACCGCCCGTTGGCGCCACCTGGCTGCGGAAAAAATGAACAACATTTTTTCAAACTATTCTTTAAGCTATCATCATGAAATTTGAACCAGATGCAGCTCACATATAGGAGAGCATCACCAAAAAAATAATGTTTTAGCGATCTTATTGCGTTCCTGAGTTATTCCATGTCAAATAAAAAAAAAGAAAAATTATTTTAAAAAAAATTATATGTATTTTTTGTATTTTATCATCTGTTTCTCAGCAAGAAAATGTCCAAATGTAATGTAATTTATATTTTCTTAAAATTTAAAATGTTTTCTATCAAATGATACCTACCTTTTGACTCTCCTTGCTAGAGTTTTGGAGTTATGAGTCTTTACTTTTGTGTGTGTCGCTCAGAAAAAAAAAAAAAACTCTAAAAAAGCCTTCAGGTCTTAAAGGGTTAATGCCTTATTCTGCATGACCTTATTCTACATTCTTAATCCTACCCAGTACCTAAACTTAACAACTACCTTACTAACTATTAATAAGCCATAAATGAGGAGTTTATTGAGGGAAAAGTCATAGTTAATAGTTTATATGTGTTCCCTATACTAAAGTGTTACCGAAAGCGCCTGATCTGATCATAGTGAAATGGATATGTTTGCACCAGCTCTGCAATTCAGCACTTGAGTCAAGTCACGTTACGTTTATTTATACCACTTAATAGCTACAAGCCTATTTCTTTAAAACCACAAATATCATAACTATTTATAGGCTTACTGTAATTGAGATGTATCGAAGAAATTAATTAAAAACAGAAAGACGTATTGTTTCGGTCTTACTCAAATACTGCGGAAACATGGTAGTGGGTTCATTTGTTACACAATCCATGCCCAACGTTCTTGGTTTGGTTTTTATTTATTAAATCCAGGCAAATGATTGATGAAACATTGATTAAAATTAAGATACAGTTTATACAAAAAGAAATTCACTTTAAAGGAAAGGCTTTCTACAAAACAAAACTTAATGAAGTGGTCTGACCCACTCCATGTCTCCCAGCATATTGTACATCTTATCATGCTGTTATCTCTCCGCACAAATCTTTCTAAAACCATTTGTGAGGTGAGGAGACTTGGTGCTGGGCTGAGCCAGCGGTGAAGAAGACAACTTGGGACTGGACTGAACCAGCAGGGAGAAAGACAACTAGGGACTAGACTGAACCAGCTGCAAGGATGTTTGCTTGAAACTGGACGGGAAACGGTCCTTGAATCATTTCATCATTCAGCTCATTTCATAATATTTGTTTAAATCCAGCTCATTTCAAGCACTTCAGTGATGGGAATGTGATCGGGGCTTCAAACTATGTTGACAAACTCAACTAAAAAGCCCTCAGCGACGAGAGTGTGGGCGGGGCTTCAAACCATGTCGAAGAACTCCACTAATAAGCCATCAGTGATAGGAATGTGAGCAGGGCTCCAATCCATTCCATCAAATTCCACTAAAATACCTTCTATGATGGACTTTGTTGCCAGTTCACACACCTGTTCAGACTCCACGATGGGCTCTGGCTGTGGGGTGAAACTGGCCTCTGCCGATTGCTCTGGCTCTTGCCTTGTGGCTAGCTCGAGTTCTGAGTCAGGGGTGGGCTCTGGCTTATTATTCATAAAGGGGCATGGCTGGCTGGACTCTGGGTCCAGAGTGGCACCCACTCCACACACTATGCAAAGCTTTCTCGGGGACCTTCCATGGGCAGGCATGCCTTCGACCACTCTTTGAGGCTGGTGTTGTAGAAGACTGATAAAAAGTGGTTGGGATAGTGGGTGAGGCACACCAGATTTAGGAAGTCATTTGTGTGATCCTCGAGGGAGCGATCCTCCTGCTCGAACAGGAGGAGGCAAGTAAATACATTATTTTTTACTTCTGCTGCTTAATCTAATCTAGGTTCCATGTTCTATCTTGGTTGCATGTAGCAATGAGAATGAGAGAGATGTGTGATGGAGAATTAAGATGAAACAGACTTTAATAAACACAAAGAGCAAGAACACAACAAACACACACACACACACACACACACACACACACACACACACACACACACACACACACACACTAGGGATTGCACGACTACTGATTTCTGCTAGTCGATTTCTTATCAAAACAATACTCGAGTTACTTGACTACTCATGGTTCATGCTACTGTAAATGAAAAGGCATGAAATAGTTCTTATCAATACATGTTTATTAATTCATAGCCTAATGCAACAATTACATAAGTAAACTCTCAAACATTATAATTATGACATTACACATTTTAATTTTCATGTAACAGATTAAAGCCAAAAACTCAACTGCTTCGAGATGCTGGCAGTAGAGCATGCCCTGAACTCTTTTCAGGCATTCCTGGAAGGACACCACGTCCTAGTCCAGTCGGACAGCATGACGGTCGTGTCGTATATAAACCACCAAGGAGGCCTTTCGTCCAGCCGCCTTTCTGCCCTGGCAAAGCGCCTCCTCGAATGGGCAACGCCCAGGTTGCAGTCGCTCAAAGCAACACACATTCCTGGCAAGTCGAACCTTGTGGCAGACATGCTATCGCGGAGCAACGTCCCCTCAGACGAGTGGATGCTCCACCCTCAAACGGTACGAAAGATTTGGGAGATCTTCGGGATGGCAGAGGTCGACCTCTTCGCCTCAGAAGACAACTCTCACTGCCCAACCTTCTTTTCAAAACAGATGGATGCCCTGGCCCAGGCCTGGCCCAGGCTCCTCCTTTATGCTTTTCCCCCGATCGCAATGATCCCTTGCATGATCAGACGAATCAGGGAGGACAAACACATAGTCTTGCTGGTGGCCCCACTCTGGAGGACCCGGACCTGGTCCTCAGAGCTGTTCAGGCTCTCCACGAGAGACCCATGGCCTATCCCCCTGAGAAGAGACCTCCTCTCTCAGGCGAACGGGACAGTCTGGCACCCCCAGCCACAGCTGTGGGCTCTGCACCTTTGGTCCCTCGATGTGAGCCGCTAAGCCTCCCCGGGAACATTTTACATACCATTTATCAGGCTAGAGCTCTGTCACCAGGCGTCTCTACGCCCAGAAATGGTCTGTCTTTGTTGACTGGTGCTCGACGCGCAGCGTAGACCCTGTGGAGAGTGACGTATCCCAGATACTGTCTTTCTTCCAAGAGCGTCTGGATAGCGGTCTCCTTCCACGCTAAAAATCTATGTTGCAGCCATTGGAGCGTTTCACGCACCTATCGCTGGCCAGACGGTGGGCAGAAACGGCCTCGTTGTCCGTTTCCTAAGAGGCGCTAGGCGGCTTAATCCTCCTAGACCACTTACCGTTCCCTCTTGGGACCTTTCCACTGTCCTTGCAGCCCTCAAGGGTCCGCCCTTTCGAGCCACTGCAGTCAGCTGACCTTCGGCCCTTAACGCTTAAAACCACTCTGCTACTTGAGCTAGCATCGGTTAAGCGCTCACTGTGAGCCCTGCATGCCTTGAGTTCGGGCCCAACGACTCCAAAGTCGTTCTAAAACCCAGACATGGTTATGTCCCCAAGGTGCTCTCGAACCCGTTCAGAGCCCAGGTTATTTCCCTCTCAGCGTTACCTCCTTCCACGGACAAGCGAGAGGTGCATTTACTATGCCCCGTCAGGGCATTGAGAATCTATACTGAGCGGTCTCAGCCATTCAGGCAGTCAGACCAGCTCTTTATCTGCTTTGGCAGCCGCACCAAAGGGTCTCCGGTCTCAAAGCAACGTCTCTCACGTTGGATAGTCGAAGCAATTGCTCTATGCTACTTCTCTATGGGCCTGGACTGCCCCATAAGAGTAAGAACCCACTCCACTAGAGGCCTATGGCCTCATCCTGGGCATGGTCTAGTGGCGTTTCTCTCAAAGACATCTGTGAGGTGGCCGGCTGGTCCTCGCCATCCACTTTTGTCAGATTTTATAACTTGGACATCCCGACCTTACATGCTCGGGTCCTCTCAGTGTGAAAAAGACGGCCTCCCTGAGCACTGTCATCACACACTCTCCAGGGTTCGACGGCTTTCAGCCCTTCGCATATCCTCTGGGCCCCTCGGCGCTCAAGTTATGTTTTGTCGTTCCCTGTCGCGGCACGGCGTGATTGTATTCGTTCCCCATACGCAGTATGAGTGAGAGTATCAAAAGGGAACGTACTCGGTTACGTACGTAACCTCGGTTCCCTGAGATATGGGAACGAGTACTGCGTATCATGCCGTGCCCCAACACTGCGGCTCAGTATCGTCGCTTCAGTCGAGCTAAAACTGAATCCAACAGCGAAACGCTGGCTTATATAGCCATAAGCCACGCCCGTTTTGGCGGGCTTGTTGGCGCGCTATTTCGCCATTGGCTCGCGCGACTACGCCGCGCCGTCATTGGCTCAAAGAGTTTCATTCCTTTGAACCAATAGACGTGCAGTTTTCATTGCGCTATTGTAAAAGGCTTCAGCAAGAGGAAAAAGGAGATTTTCCCCATACGCAGTACTCGTTCCCGTATCTCAGGGAACCGAGGTTACGTACGTAACCGAGTACGTTTTCAAGCATTTTTGCATATTTGAACCCTTTCCAGCAGTGACTGTAGGATTTTGAGATCTTTGTTTTCATACTGAGGACAACTAAGGGACTCAAACACAACTATTAAAAAAGGTTCAAACATTCACTGATGCTCCAGAAGGAAACACGATGCATTAAGAGTCAGGGTGTGAAAAATTGTCCAAGATGTCACAATTTTTCATATTTTGTTTAAATATCATTGTTTTTCATTTAGTACTGCCCTTTTGAACCAACAGAAGATACTTGCATGTTTCCCGGCAGAAAAAAAATAAGTATATACATATTAAAATTAAAATTACTATTGTCACAGCCCGGATTAAGAAAGGGATTTATATATATATATATATATATATATATATATATATATATATATATATATATATATATATATATAACAACATTTTCATAATATAATTATGTGCACTAGTCTTCTGTAGTCATATGTTGCTTTGTGTGAGTAACACATCCAAATTTAAGTCATTATTGATTAGTTGTTCTTTTTGGAGCTTGACAGATGCTGTGAACTGTCATTAGACAAAACCCATCTGTAAAGACTAAAATTTTAATTTATGGTTGTTCTGATCATTAAAGTTTTAAGTAATGCTTGATGTATACATTCAATATGCTCTTTAAACAGTTCTCAGACTGTTTGTGATTTAGTTTGTTGTGAATTTTCATTCATTCGTTCATTCATTCATTCATTCATTCATTCATTCATTCATTCATTCATTCATTCATTCATTTATTTATTTATTTATTTATTTATTTATTTATTTATTTATTATTTATTAATTTATTAATTAATTTATTTATTTATTAATCTATTGAAGCATCTTACAGACCATTTCATCTGTCAACAGCATCGTTCTATAATTCCAGCTGGCTTTTGTTTTGTGCTGATCAGTAAATCCATCTTGGCAAGAATGAAAGTGCCACAATCTTTCCCTGGAGTAAAAGCCCATCTGAAAGACTTAATTTAGTCAAGCTTTATTTTGAGGTTTTGTCTGTGTCTGTGTCTGTGTCTGTGTGTGTGTGTGTGTGTGTGTGTGTGTGTGTGTGTGTGTGTGTGTGTGTGTGTGTGTGTGTGTGTGTGCACAGTTTATGGATCAATTAGCTGTATATTCCTTAAAACTGAAAAAAAGAAAAAAAAAATTCAAATCAGTTATTAAACAACTGCAAGAGTAGGGCAGTTTATGGAATGGTATAAATCTGCATGTCTGGATTGCAAATTGTGCAAGTTCATAAAGTTGCATAATGAGTTATTCAATATTGTGCTGAAGAGTTTGAGCATGGAAGAAAGGATGATTCCATAATGAAGATAATTAACTTCAGAGAGCTGCGTCTGGACCGCTGGCTCTGGTTTTTTAGGGAAATGAAGAGGAGAATTCAATTATTGGAGTTTTCTGAATCGTGACTCCGCAGAAATAATTATCTCTCATGTTTTGTGCGTATGTTAATTAGACCTTTAGAGTCAAAAGGAGAACAATGTTTAGACATAGATCCAGCAAAGGAAAAGGGTAATGGCTTAAACTATTACAATGAACTTAAACACGGCTACAAAGCAGGATCTTATGAAATCTTGTTTGGTCTGCTGTAAAACTGGGTAAAATTATTTCTGTTCACCTAGAGGTCTGATATAGAAAACCTGAAAAACACAGAAGATAGGAGTAATGATGCAGAAAATTCTGCTTTGCATCACATTAGGGCTGTCACTAACGATTATTTTGGTAATCGAGTAATCGTTCTATTATTCTAAAGATTACACGAGTAATCGATCCCCCCACTGTAAAGTTTACGCTGTTCTTCTCCCAGTTAACCAGACACTTATGTAATGAATCTTTAGCGATATTACAAGTATTTAATCAATGCATGGGTGAAATATATGAATATAATAAATCATAAAGCCTTATGATTAATTATGATACATATATCGACCCAAGAGGGAATTATGCACATATATTGTGAATTAATTATAACGAATTATAATCAATTACATATATGATTAGTTGTAGTTTAATATGTTGTTTAGAGAAACTATCCTAGTTTGTCCAACAAACCGTTAATTCTCTCACAGACTATTATAAAAAGTTGTTCTGGCCACGAGAATAAATTCCTATTATAGCATCATAGCGTAAAGCAATGTTGTACAGCTAAATAGACACAAGTACTACACACATACATTATATATATATATATATATATATATATATATATATATATATATATATATATATATATATATATATATATATATATATATATATATATATATATATATATATATATATAAAAAACAAAAGTAAAGTCAAGAAAACAGAGGTGATCACAACAGTGGAAAATTACAAACAGTTAAACCTTTGAGAGCCAGCAAGGAAACTCAGTACACAAATAAAGAAGTTAATACTTGCATATAGGTTTGGGTGCTGTAGCTTTAGAGTTTCAGAGCGCTCGGTTTGGTAATTGGTCCTTCTTCAGGACGGTGTTCTCCGGCAGGTTTTTCAAACGAGGTTTAAACTGAAGAGTAAAATAACCATAAAATAAAGAAGAGAGTCTGTCTTCTAGGGGATGGAGGATGGCGAAGGCTTGACAGGTTTTGATAGGAAACTTGTGCAACGAGGAGACGCGTGTCATTGTGTTTTAAGGACAACAACCAGAATGCCTCCTTGGGACCGTCCGCCAATGATACGGGTGTAATGTTTGGTGGGCAAAACTTTTCTTTGTCTTGTCTTTCGGCTCAATTTGCATAATTAATGAAGTATCAGATTGGAGTGAATTTTCTTCACAGTACCATTCAAAATAGAACAATGCATTTTACAGTAATGTGACATGCATTTTTAAATGAGGCATAAAGATAGCTTTACACAGAAACCAAACTTGTCAGGTGGGAAAGGCATAAAGGTAAGTTATAGTTTATACTCAAATTTTATTGTTACAATGACACTAACACAACTACAGCTAAGCTTATACACTAGGGATACATATATGCAATTTGAAATACAATGGCGGGCACAATCACATTTGTGCATACAATCTTCATGCGTGTTTGTGTGTTTGTGTCTCTGTGTGTGCGTGTATGTGTATTCGATTTTAGTGCTGTCTGGAATGTGGGCACATGGCTTGCAGTAATCCGAGGTGGCCGCGGTCGTTTGAAGTTGCAAGGGAGATGTTCAGGAATCTATCGAAATAGCCATAAAATGTGTCTCGTGAGCTGTTAGCGCCTGCCAGGCCAGAGCCAATGCGATATTTACAAACAAAAGTTCAATTGGTTAAGGCGTAAACACAGTTTATGGTGGGCCTGCTACATTTTTGATCTTGTGCAGACCTTACACTTACATTCATTCATGTATTTCAAAAGAAGTGGATGAATGCACATGTTGTAAATCCGACAGATCTAATTCTCTGAACCACGGCGTAAACAAATGGTGGTAAAACAATGATGGCGCTCATTGCTCATATAGCTCAACTGCTAATGCAATCATTATAAAGGTGCTTTACACAACAAAACACATTTACATACACATATGGCTTAAAATACATATAATAGCAATAACACAATATTAACTGATTCAAGTAAAGTATCAAAAGCAAGTAATCATATGGTTATATTGAACAAAACTGTCAAAATATGAATTTTATTGTATTGTATTGTAAGCAGCGATGGGAATAACGGCATTATAAATAAATGGCGTTACTAACACGTTAATTTTTTCAGTAACGAGTAATCAAACAAATTACTTTTTCTCCCGTTACAACGCCGTTACTGGCAAAAAAAAATGCAGCGTTACTATAATTGAGCTCACTGAAGCAGTTTTCATCTGAGTAGGCTCTCTCTTAGCCATAGGACCTGCAAAGTTTTTTTTTCTCTGGTGTGTGTTGGGGTTATACTCAAATATAATGTTAAACTGATAATAATGTTCGATGCTCTGTATGTGTGTCTATGAGCATGCGAGCTGAGCGCGAGCTCAAACCAGAATACCCTTTGTGACATGCTGGATCGAAAACATGGGAAATAAGTTGTTCTAGTCGACTAGTAGCTATTCATTTAAGCCATTAGTTGACTAATCACATTTATATTAATTATTATTTTTTAAATACTGGAGAGAATAAACCATAATAATGAGCATTTATGTAATAGGCACTCAAGCGCATGCATAAAGCTTGCCATGAAGAACCGGCAAAAGTAATGATTATGAATGTGACCAAAACAGCAAGGAGAAATTTTAATTGTTTATTAACAAAGTAATGTTTTCTGAATCAGTGTCGGCTGCAAAGATGAAGTTGACATTGCTGACTCTCATCATCTCCGCATATACTGGACGCGCCTAGAGAGAGAACGCACATTTCATTCAGATTAGGCTACATAATGAGAGTAGCCTATTTCTTTTCGTTTTTAGATATTTCAAGCTTTCTATAGATATATTTCTCATGTCTGCGAGGCAAGCAGCCTCTGAGTTTCGGTTCTTGTAGCCTGTAAGACGCGCTCCAGTTCACGCGCCAGTGATCGCGCCCGCGCCTGCCATGAGTCTGCTATATTTGCTTCTTATTTATTAAATGCAGGCAATTGATTGATGAAACATCGATTAAAATTAAGATACAATTTTTACAAAACTAAATTCACTTTAAAGAGAGGCTTTCTATAAAACAAAACTTAATGAAGTGATCTTCCCGATATATTGCGCATCTTATGATGCATATTACTCATACTGTTCACTTTCATAATCAAGTAAATGAATTTAAAACTTAACATAGGACTATTTAAACATAAATATGAAACTACATTTTCTTTAATGGCTACCAACACGTATAGTAGGCTACAGTACAGAGAAATTTCATGTCGTGAGGAAGAGCGGATCATGAGTCACGAGTCGGATCAAGAATAATTTATTCTTAGACATATTTAATATTGGGGGCATTCGAGTTATTTGACATATTTAAAAAATGTTTAAAGTAACGCAATAGTTACTTTCCCTGGTAATTAGTTACTTTTATAATGATGTAACTCAGTTACTAACTCCGTTACTATTTGTGAGAAGTAACTAGTAACTATAACTAATTACTTTTTTAAAGTAAAGTGCCCAACACTGATTGTAAGCAATATAACTTATGTACTTTATGTAATATAACAAATGCCTGCAGAGGGCGCCAGCAGCCTGACAATTGTTTTTTTTTACACTTTAAAAATTGCAATTTAATATGTGTTTAATATTGGCTTACAACATTTATTTTAAATGTCCACTCAATCTTTAATATTTGGCCATTTCTTTACAAAGGAAATACTACAACCACTTTAATGTCTTGAACAAGAACATGTGGACTTAAACGAGGGCTTAAACTTTTATTTTGAAATTGTGATGTTAGCACATTTAGAAACACACTGATGTATTCTCTGGTGTTTGCATAGGTTTATACATGACTTACCTTACAAATCTGATGAAATGTTGCACATTACATTTACAGATGAATGTTAAAAACTCGCAGCTTATGCGAAGATGTAGACGCGCCACTCATGTAAATGATAACAGTTTATGTGGAGCTTCATTTACTCATGAACGGAGCAGCTCTGAGATGCACACAGGTAATCTACAAGCATGTAAATAATTACAGCGCATATTAAACCTGCAGCGCAAACATTTATTTAATTGAAACGCAGCCTTTTAAAATTCACAATAGCATTGTTTTTACAGTATTTTTGAAAATAAATTTATAATAAATAAATTCCGCCATGGTGAGCAGAAGAGAGTTTGTATATTTTTTTTTCTCAGAATATGCAGAAACTGTTGTCAATGTTAAAGGAGTCCAGATGATGTCGTTATAACATCTACCAGCAGGAGATAACTGGAACATGTTAACTAGATGATCTTTAAAGTGGACCTATTATGCCCCTTTTGACAATATGTAATATAAGTCTCTGGTGTCCCCAGAATGTGCCTGTGAAGTTTCAGCTAAAAATACCCTACACATAATTTATTATAGCTTGTCAAATTTGCCCCTGGGTGTGAGCAAAAACATGCTATTCTTGTCTGTGTCGTTTTAAATGCAAATGAGCTGCTGCTCCCTGCCTGCTTTCCAAAAGAGGGTGGAGCTTTAACAGCTTGTGCTTCGGTTGCTCAACAACAACAAATCTGGGGAATCTCACACGCAGCCAAAATCACTATTGTCAGTAACAGTGTTCAGCCTTACATTGTTCAAATCGGAGTCAGACTCTGATGGAGAGACTCAGGAAGAAGTTACAACTTTTAGAATGCAACTGGATGTTTCTGAATGGTTAGTGGATAAATGTATATAGTTGCTGTGGAGTTGATTCAGCTCATCCACTAGCATCCTTTGTGCAAAACCCATCTGGACAGCCACTATACATAGTGTACCTGTTGTCAAACAGAGCCAAACACACCAGGCTAATGTTTACGATTGCTATCAAATGCTTTAAATTGTCTAATATATTTTCCAAAATATCACTCAGACAAACAATCCTTTTTTTAGAAATGGAGCTTGCCAGGGTCAACTTGCAGGCTATCCAAGCTAATGAGACTCTAAATATTGTTCTGTGCTCGTCTGTGCAGCAAACGGCAGAGCAGTTAGCATACTTTGCTCGAACTTTTGCCATTACCTTAGAACTGGTACATCATTTTTGCTTGTGAAAAAAAAAAAAAAAAAAAAAAATTATGATGGCGCCATGGCCTGTGGGTGGAAACGTGCAGATTAAGGGGCAGTAATATTATAATAAGATCCCCTTCCTTCATCACAAGGGGAGCGAAATCTGAGATGCTCATTTTTTTCACATGCTTGCAGAGAAAGGGTTGCCAAAACAAAGTTACTGTGTTGTCCTTTTTCATGTTTTCAGGGTTGGTAAATGCACCGGGACCATAGCACTCAAACACAGAAAAAGTCAGATTGTCATGATATGTCCCCTTTAAATAAATAATTTGGATGAATGATACTGGAATAGCTGCAGAAAATAGCTGAACTACTGTCGCGCTACTGAAGTATGTAGTTAAGTAAGTAGCCTCATTCATTTTAATTAATTACCCTAAAACACTGGCCTCTCAACCCACTGGGCCAAAGACATGTGGATCATGTCACTTACACATTCAGAATTTTAGATCCCACTGATGTTCTCATGTTCACAGTAATATGTTTCAGAGTTTGTCATCCTTCTCTCAGGTTATCAGATTAATTCCATGCTGATTGCATTTAAAATTTAAAATCAAACAAACACACACACACACACACACACACACACACACACACACACACCAGCAGACAACTTCACTTCTGGTTTAAATGAAAATGAAATATTAACTCTAGTCTTATTCAGATGGTACTAGTCTTCAGTGAGGAGGTCGAGTATATTTGCATACTTTATGTTTAATTCAAACGCATCTGTTTTTCTCTCACAACCTTTGCAAAAAATTGTGGAGCAAAATCAGATGTTGTATTATTTAGTATTATTAATAATAATGATGATAAGTCCTGATCGCTGTACAGCTGAAATCAGCAGCAGAGATCAGACGTGTGTGTGTTTTAGCAGAGAGACAGTTTTATTGGAGAGAGAGACAGACGACGACCCTTCAGTCTTGGCTGTTTGAACTTGAGTAAATTGCGGGGTGTAAATCGTGTCTGAAGGCCGTTCAGAGCTGAATCACACTAATTCACCTCCTCTAAACTCACTCCAACATAAAATCAGACCATTTTTTACATTACCTCAAAAAATGAAAGTGGTGATAGAAATGCTTATGGCCTGTTTTTTTTTTGTTGTTTTTTTTTTTTTTGTTTTTTATGCTGACTCCTAAGTTTATTTGTATTTCCAGGCACATTGTCATAGTGAAATCTGAATATAAATCTACTCAATGCTTCTCTTACAGAAAAACCACATGAATTTTCCGTTTTCCACATATGTTGATCACATGTAAAACATGTTTCCCATGTGCAAAGTATGTTTCACGTGTGTTTTTAAATTCATGTGGTTTTAAACCATCACCAGTTTTGTTCAATAAATGGTTGAAAATGTTCTGTGATGAGGGTCGTGATGAAGCAATTATTAATCAAAATTAAACCAAAACTCGCAATATGACTATAATGTGCGATTATCAAATGGCAAATTATCTGATTAAATAAAACAAATACATGCGCTGTGTGTTTCAGACAGAAGTGTGTCACTGTGTTCATTTACAACAACAGCTTCATCTGCATCTGCTTTGAGTTTAAATCGCTTTAATGTTATTTCTGGACAAAACATGAATCTTATCAACCAAACTAAAAGCTCAATGAATTAAAATTTGAAAATGAAGAAATTAAGACAGCCATAAATATTAATATTGTAAACTAACAATCAATATTGTAATACCATTGTACTGTAAAATCAATTACATTTGTTACATTAATTCGTTTATTAATTAATTTTACAACAATCTCTGTAAATGTATAATAGTTGAGTTTACTAAGAAAATGAGGAAACCGATTTCCATAAATGTAGCAAGTAAATTAACTCTAGTAGAGGTAACTAGAGGTTATTTATAAAACAATAAACACTAACAGATCGCTCAAGATCTTAGCAGAGGAAGGATAAACACCAACAACAGCATTACCAGCTTCAGTTATTGCAAACCAGTTGATATTATTTCTGTCGTAAGTCTAAAGAAGTTCTTATTGAGAATTAACAGAGGGTTAGTTGTTGATGATTTATTGAAAATAATAAAGTTTATAGTTACCATTATGGTGATCAGTGTTGTTTTTGGATGGGCTCTTGACCCTTGACTTTTAAACATTAGTTTTTCTATGGCTGCTGTAACTGTGTGTTTATAATTCAGTCATTATGGCAGAAAAAGTCAATAGAAATACAGGGGTTAATCTGTTGAGTATTTACTGGTGGTGACATCATGATCAAATATCCTGGTTCACAGATCTTTAAAATTATACATTTTATAATGACTTCCTTGAAGTGAGCATCGTATTCGCTAACGGACTTATGGAAGGGCCCTTTGTGAAGGGATTCAATTGTTCACTTTCATTTGGAAAGCTCCTACAAATGGCATCCCCTTCCTGGAGTCATCTTGGAGCAAAAACACTGCTTGGAATTTGCCCACAGTCTCAAATTTTCACTACAGACTGTGATGTCAAAGACATCAGACAGGGAGGTTGAAAAAATATAAAACCGTTAAACTTACAAACCAGATTAAATTGAATATCAAGAACAGCAGTGAGTAGAGGACCTGATATAAGCCACTGAACGTAACTGTGATCTGGGAAAGAGCGAAGGGTAGACTCGATTAAAGATGAGTGGATGCAGATATGTTCAGATGACACACATCCTGAAGAACTGGATCTATTGTTCATCTCAGACATGGTGGCAAATGAATGTATATGATCGTTTATCAGTGATATCTCTGTAACATCTGCAAGACTTCAAGACTGAACACAAGAAACAACAGCACATTATAGAGACAAATTCAGCAGTCAAGTGTGTGACAAATCAGTGTAGATGATCGTCTCTGTGGGGTTTAAACGATATCCTCGGTAAGTCAGTGTCACACAGATCAGCAAACTGATGCAAACAAACACCAATGATCACAAGCACGGGTCACACTTGCCAATCAGACGAGCATTAGGAGATCCATATTCACAGCTTCATCAAAGCCTGATGATGCAGGGTGACTTCAGCAGAGACAAACAGACATATTCATCTTTATCTGTCTCTAATGTTATCACATCCAAACCAACTATCACTTATTGACCAACCAATGGCCATTAGCCCCAAACTCTGGGTCACATATGTCTTCAGGTTTCTCAGAGCTGCTCTTGCAGTGTGTGTGTGTGTGTGTGTGTGTGTGTGTTTGTTGATCTTACTTACTTTGAGGTTGCAGAACTGAAAGTCAGTGGAACATTTTCCCTCCAGAGACCTGCACAAAACACAAATATTTCATATGATAAACTATATGAAAATCAGTCATCCTGATTAAACTTAAATGTGATTCTTTAAAATGTGTGAAAGAGAGAGATTTATGAAATGTTTATTATGTATTTATTTTATGAGGTTCAATATTGCACACTAATGTTTTTGAAAGTCTATTCTGCTCATCAAGACTGTAAAAATTACAAATACAGTAAAAAAAAACAACAAAAAAAAAACAGAACCATTGTGAAATATTATTACAATTTAAAATAACTGTTTTCTGTGTGAATATATTTTAAAATGTAATTTATCAGAATTTTCAGCATAATTTATAACCCCATACTATATACATTGTACATATTCATGCTGCAACAGATACAAAAACAGATCTAAGTGGCAATGACTGTTAAACTCAAAAAAAAAAAAAAAAAAAAAAAAAGCTCTGTGAGTCATGGTCATGTTGATCTGTTTTTGTATAGAAAAGAGCAACATGGAGAAACGGCATCATGTGAGCACCCTCATTTGAAAATTGATGACAGAATCTTAATTTTTGGTAAACTACCCCTTTAATCACTCATATGACAGTCAGATATATAATTGTTATGATGTTTCATCTGTATCTTGTAGAAATAAAAATGTGCATAATGACGACTCATTTGAATTTCATTTGGCAGCAGTTGTATTGAAAAGCGACTCTGACATTTTGGGATAATTGCGCCGTAACATTGTTATTTTTCATTAGAAATGTTGATTATATGCTTGGAGGAACACAAAATGTGACCGTCAAACCTTAAAACGTGTAAATTTAGGATTAATAGAGACACATTTTTTTTTTTTTTTTCCTGGATAGAAATTACTTCGTCAGATCTCTCTGTGTGCCTGTCCCTAAAACTAATCCACAGCTCCAACAAGAACATCAAGATTAAAGGTTTATGTCAAATGAAACTCTGGCTTCAGTTTTTTGTATATTTGAACTTTTTAATTTCATTTCCATTATCAACAAACATCAAGGACACTTAGGATGTGCTTGTGAAGTCAGGTTTTGAACATTAAAAAGGCTGATTTTGGGTCCATAATGTAGGTTAAACCTGTACATGCATAGTTATAAAAAATACACATATACAAAATATAAATATCTCAGATGAAAACAATTGTGGTGGATTGTGAATTGTGGAATCTGGTAAAAATTTTGTTCACAAACACCTTGCTGTATCTGCAAAAATGTTAATAAATTCATCAAAATAAGAGGCATCATATTTAGTGCTGCTCTAAATAAGCCATTTCACATAACAGATGTTTACATTTTTCACCCCTTATTTTGTTAAAATAATGACATTTAGCTAATTCTGATTACTGATCTATGTGAAGGTTCTGTATACTTGTGCGCCCATTTCTCTCTCTCTTTTTTTTTTTTTTTTTAAACCAGAAATAAAGTTTAGAAAATGCAGTTCCCTTTCAAGGGAACTTGACGCTGCATCATAGCATTGAAGCTATGGGAACCCTTCTGCATGAGCCGTTATCTGAAGCACATTTGGAAACACGGCAATTTCATTGGCCATAAATAGATGGCCAACATAAATGTCATCAGCTTTTTTTTTTTTTTTTTTTTTTCTTCAGGAAACCACGTTTGAATTTTTGTAACTACCTTGTTTGTCTGTATGAGTGAAATAGCAAACAGTACAAATAGTGTGTTCCGCCATGCCCTTGTTGTTTAATGTGGGATGACGATCACAATTTATGATTCACAATTTTCTGGTGGGAATCGATTGTCCTCATTGTTAGCAGTTCACAATGAGGAAACTTCACTCACACCTGGCTCTTTTCTCAAGGGATGGCAGTCAGGCATCTGCACCCCATGGTTTGGGTCCTGTGTCGGCAGTGCGGTGGCTCAAATCATGGGGCTTGCAGATGGAGCTGGCTGATGAGTTTGAGACGGGTTCTTCCTTTTCTCTTGCTTTAATCACAGAGGACCTTGTTCTGGATTCAGAAGCTTGCCTGGCAATTTATTTTGATCCAGACGAGAACCTATTGTCAGCCACTTCTGGTTCTGAGGAAGTGGTTGGCGATGTGGATGCCCCAGGTACTTACTCCCAGCAGTCTTCTCAATCTTGGGCATATGAGGAGCTGCTCATGGAAGTCACTCGTGCAGTCGATAAATTTAGTTTAGAATGGCCAAATGAGAAAAAGGAAGTAAGAGGGGTGATTTTTGATGAGCACTTCCTTACTAATGGTAAGATGTATGTGGAGTCCCACAGATATCTGTCGTTCTTCTCGGATCTCCACATTGAAGTGTCAAGGTCCTGGGGCTTTCCATATTTGGCTTATGTCCATAACTCTGCAATAACAAATTATTTGGCTATTGTGGGGTTTAAGGAGCACGGGTATTTGTGGATATCATGGGTTAAAAAGATGCTAGTCATCTTTCCCCTGCACTGGCATCAACACTAAAGGGGCCCACTTTGCTCTCGAGGCCCTTTAAAGTGACATCTGGTCTCATGGGTAAAATATATGAGGTAGCGGGTCAAGCTGGTGTGTCCCTGTACACCGTAGTGGTCTTGCAGGCATATCAGGCTGACCTGCTGAAAGATCTGTTGGATGCCCCATTTTCGCTGTCTGGCCTATTGTGCAGTTAATGTTGTCGTTGATATGTTTCAGTTGGCCAAAAAGCAATCTGCAGAATTCCAGCAGTTTATCCCTCGCCGGGGCCAGGAGCCGTGACCTCTATGAGCCAGACCCAGCCAGGGCCTAGCTCCTCCAGGGCTAGGGAGGAGCAAAAGGCCAGTGTGGCTGCCAGTGTCCCCTTTCATCAGGACTGGGGTTCCGAGCATCACACTCAGCCATCAAGGGCAAGGGCAGACTTAAGGACTGTCACTGCTGCTAGGACAGCTAAAAAGAAACAAGAAGTTGCATTCTTTTCTGGCCAAAGGGGCCATAGAACATAGAACATACTCTTCTTTCAAGAGAATCAAGCTTTTACAGCCACTACTTTCTGGATCCCAAGTGGGATGGAGGGTTGCGTTCGATTCTAGATCTTAGGGCCTTGAACCGTACTCTGCAGACATACAGGTTTAAGATGCTTATGCTCAAACTCATGTCTCAAATTCAATCCAAGGATTTGGTTTGACACTATAGATCTAAAGGACACATATTTTCACATAGGAATTCTACCACAACACAGGAAGTTTCTCATTTTTGCTTTCAGGGGTGAAGCTTACCAATATCGAATGCTTGTGTTGGCCTGGCCTTATCACCCCACATTTTCATGCAGTGCATGGAAGCTTCCTGTAGTCCCAGAAGTTTTGTCAGAGGCTTCCGTCAAGACCTTTGAGTCACTCTACTTTCTAACTCTTAAAATTGCTCTGTTACTGGTGTACACTTCGCCTAAAAGGGTAGGAGATTTGACAGACATGTATAACAATTGTGCTTGTGTCTTGCGTCTTTTGCAGCATCTCCCGCATGACACGACATTCTAAAAATGCAGAGATCAAGTTCAAATCACTTCAGCTTTTAAAAAAGGCATCCCCCATTCGAAAGCAAAACTGCGCTGTGTCAATGAGCCCTAAGTCTGAAGCTCGTGCTGAGACTTGAATGCGGGTTGCCTTGAGCACAGCTATGGCACCGGTGTGGATACTGCACTTCAGAATCACAGATTCTACGTCTTGAAAGTATGTCCAATATAAGAATTTTCACTGGAAAATATCATCTGAACAAGTAAGTAACATGTCTGCCACTTTTGTTCTGATCAACTGAGGAAAAAAGCATTAGGCCTACAATAAATCCTACGCTGCCAATGATGATTAAATCTAACGATCGCTTAGCTCGGATCACGCCAAACCATGCAAATCATTATTACTGTTATACTTTGTTCTCTAATCGTTAATGTTATCAACATCAGCATTACTATACTATGTGTTACCTGTAGATTTCAATTTCTGTAGCCACTCCACAGTCCGAAGTCTTTTGCTTTTTGACTACGGGTGAATCTCCAGTTGTCACTGATGATTGTCATTTGGATCTTTCTGGATTACAATCCGCCATCAAAATGATAAGTTTAATTATTTCAGCTGCTGTGAGAACTGGCTATAAATGATCCGCTACCAGCAGCATCCTCACATGATAAAACCGATTAGCCTGGACTCTTTCCTTTCTGTTTATGGACGTGACACACAGAGGAAGTGCTGCATGCTCAAATTTACAGTGGAAATCCACTATGTCGCTCTTATTATAAAACATTATTACAAGCTTACTGTTGTGAATCGAACTAAGATAATGAGACCGTTTTGAACACTGGCTGGTTATGTACTTGCTCAAAAATTGATTTTGCAGCTTTAAATTAAAAAATAATCCGAATTATATTACTTTATTACTTTACTAATATATATATATATATATATATATATATATATATATATATATATATATATATATATATATATATATATATATATATATATATTATTATTATTATTATTATTTATTTTATTTTTTTTAGGCCGACGCCTACTTACCAACATGGGCACTACTTTCCCAAAAACCCACGACTTTCAAATATAAAGATTTGGAGTGAATAGAATGACTCAAAAGGCATTAATATTCCTATAATCATAAAGATAGTTATAATATCGCATGTCTAAACAAGTTGTATGACATTATGTATTTAATTAAATTAATTACAGCTTTCTTCTCAACAGCCCAATGTGCCAATTTAATACACTTTTAATTGTCCAGCAACAGTCTATAGTCCAAACTGCATACAACGATGTGATCTGAGCACTGAATCCAGCACTGAATGCTCATGGCAGACATCTGCACTTCATTTGCATCAAGCTCAGCAGTCATGTGCTCCCCACTGGGAATCCCACAATCCCCTGCAACAGCGTGTCACTCAGCTTTTATAGAGAATTTACTGAAAATGTCGACTCAGCTCCAGCCATTCTGCACCAGTGGACAAGTATGGTTGTGAGTGCAACATGTACAATCATTATTATTATTATTATTATTATAATTATTATTATTATTATTATTATTATTGTTATTATTATTATTATCATCATCATTATTATTATTATTATTATTATTATTATTATTATATTCACATACAATATACAAAGAACAAGCACTGTATTGAGTAAAAACTGTTGCTAAAGAAAATAAACTTTAAAACACAGATTTTCAGCATACAAACGTCATTGTGCTGAATGTCAACCAATAGGCCAGAAAATTTGGCACAACAGTAGAGCAAAAATAAACTGTTCAATTAAATTCATGTCAAAAGGTTCATTGTTCACATATAAGCCAATTTCCTTAAATAAGTGACCAATTATTTTAGAGTCACTTTGTATGTTTACATGCACTGATTCTCATTAATGTGAATGAATCCAATCCAATTCTTGAAATGTATCTTAAGCTGCAATTAAGTTCAATGCAATACATCTATTTCGAACAAAACTTCAGCACATACGCAGTGTGTCAGTTGCCTCGTTGTGATCGAGTGCATAGTTTTTACCTGCTGGACGATAAAACAGGTTAAGAAATTCCACATATGCACATTGAAGAATCTACAGACCAGAAGATCAGATACATGACTTTAATTTATTTTTCTTTTTTTCAGATTTTTATTTATTTATTTATTTATTTATTTAACCAAATTATATTTATTTATTTCTATTTTTTTTATTTTCTTTTTAATATTTCTGTATTCCATTTGAATGGTTTAACTAAATTTTAATAATCAAAATTAATATTTAATCAAATTAGTATTTTAATGTAACCAATTGAACAATTTATTACATTTTTGAACAACAGTAGGGCCCTATAACATTTTTCACAAATTCTGTGTTCGGTGTACAGATGTCAAAACACTGGTAATCTAATTAAAGCATAAAACAATAACAATTTATTCAAATTTTAAAATATAATCAATTCCTTTTATTTTTGGCAGACAAAATGCAAACATTTACTGTTAAGGTTAAAATAGAAGAACAATTGTGTGATTATTGCTTAAAGTTTTAATAGTAATATTATTATTATTATTATTATTATTATTACTTTGAGAGGTACATTCTGCTGTTAAATGTCAGTTTTATACATTCAAATCTACACCCGTTGTTGCACATGACATTTGCACGCTGTTTGAACCTCCGTTTTTGCGGTAGCTCTGTATTTCTAAGGCATCGCTGTTGAAGAGTAATTAGCTAGTGAAGTGATTTACTCATTGTAGAGTTAACAAAAGTTATAACAAATGTCAGCAGAATGGGAAGATTTTAGAATGAGTGGTTCATTCAGACATCCATAAGATCGAGCCTGGTCTCATTAGAAAAACGTACCTGTGGGAACGAGAGTCGCAAAATACATACCAATATGTACATATCACTGCAGTTTTAGTGTGAAATGTCCACTGGGTGGCGCTAAAAGCATGTTCATTTATTTATTTATTTTTTTGCCAGAACAGATAAACGTGAATATGGTACATTGGTTTTTATATGAATCACCGCAGTTCTGATTTGAAAGTTTGTCCGGTGAGTGGCACTAAAAGTGTAGTAATCAATTTTTTTTTTTTTTTTTAATAACGCACCTAAGTTTTTCTGGTGAGTGACACTAAAAGTGTAGTAATCCATTATTTATTATTATTTTTTAAAAATAACCCACCACCAACACTACACCTAAACCTACCAGATAGTGTTAAAGGTGCCCTAGAACGTTCTTTCACAAGATGTAATATAAGTCTAAGGTGTCCCCTGAATGTGTCTGTGAAGTTTCAGCTCAAAATACCCCATAGATTTTTTTTTTTTTTTAACTGCCTATTTTGGGGCATCATTAACTATGCATCGATTCAGGCTGCGGCCCCTTTAAATCTCATGCTCCTTGCCCCCCGAGCTCTCAACTATAATACAGTGCATAAACAAAGTTCACACAGCTAATATAACCCTCAAATGGATCTTTACAAGATGTTCGTCACGCATGCTGCATGCATGCTTCGGATCATGTAAGTATAGTATTTATTTGGATGTTTACATTTGATTCTGAATGAGTTTGATTGTGCTCCATGGATAAAGCTAACATTACACACTGTTGGAGAGATTTATAAAGAATGAAGTTGTGTTTATGAATTATACAGACTGCAAGTGTTTAAAAATGAAAATAGCGACGGCTCTTGTCTCCGCAAATACAGTAATAAACAATGGTAACTTTAACCACATTTAACAGTACATTAGCAACATGCTAACGAAACATTTAGAAAGACAATTTACAAATATCACTAAAAATATCATGTAATCATGAATCATGTCAGTTATTATCGCTCCATCTGCCATTTTTCGCTATTGTTCTTGATTGCTTACCTAGTCTGGTAAGCAGCTGTGCACAGATCCAGACGTTAATACTGGCTGCCCTTGTGTAATGCCTTGAACATGAGCTGGCATATGCAAATATTGGGGGCGTACATATTAATGATCCCGACTGTTACGTAACAGTCGGTGTTATGTTGAGATTCAATTTTTGATTCTAGGGCACCTTTAACAAAAGCAAATGTGACATAAAAAGCATCCATAATCGTGCCGTTTTAGCTTGTTTTGACTCGAGTACTCTCATCTTTGAGCTCTTTTACAGTGACTTGTTTTTCCCCAGATTCATCCTCGTCTTAAGTCCAACTCTGTATCAGCTGAGCTACCGAGCAAGCTTGTTATGTCAGAAAAGCGAAACATATGGAGCTGGTTAACCGATGTAAAGTCCAAAATATATTTGTTTGCAAATCGTGCACTTTGGTAAAAAGAGTTTTGAAGTCATAAAATAATATTGTGCAAGGAGAGGTAAAAACAAGTCTTTATTAATCCATAATCTGACCCTGTAATCATAACTGTGTATGAAAATGATTAAAAGCGCTTGGTGTTTTACTGCCTCTAGTGTTAATTTCTGTTGGAAATTGCAGTGATATGTATGCATTGGGGATAGACCAGGTACACTTGGTACAGGGGAACAGTTGAAACACCTTAAATAACTTGCGTATGCAATTCACAATGTATCAAATGTACCCGCACTATAGAATCCTATTGCAGCAAATGCAGTTTAGTTGCACGATGTAAGACCACAAGTTCATAGATTCCATCTGTTTTATTATTGCTGTCTGCAATTGTTCAATGTTTCTGACTGTTACTCAACTGTTCAACTGTTAATATTAAAATGATGAACTGAAATTAAATATTGTATTGCTGTTTGCCATTACTGTTCAATGTTTTACAAATTAACTACTTTTAACTAAACGCATAATCAAATAAAATACTAAATGGAAATAAAAACTGTTGAATTCTCATTGTTAAAGGTATTTTACATTTGCAGTAAATTGGTTAGGCAACATTACAGCATTTCGGATGGGTGTCTAAACTGTACTCGGGTACTGTACCCGACATGGGTACAATTAGAACAAAAAAGCTTCTTGTGTTTATGAGCTAATTTTGGCAAATATGACCTACTTATGGATGTTAATAATTATTAATATTTTAGTAGACAAGTAAAGGAAATGTCATATGAAAAATCACTTCTTTTCAGTCCCTAGTTTTGGTGTGGTAATGGAAAAAAGTAAAAAGTGTACCAACTGTACCCAGTCTAATATATTTTTGCGACTCGTGGAAATGTTCCCACAGGTATGTCTTTCCATGAGACCAGTGGAAAAACAAACTAGAAGACAGATAATAACGAGCGCAGTGCTGAAAAGGGGTGGGGCTACAAAATCTCTATAGGCTACCATTTGCAAGTTTTTCTGAAATGCCGAAATTTTAAATGACTTAGGTTTGGTTAGAGTTTGCCTTGGGATCGATCTGGTATTGGTCTTATGAAAATTTTAAATTAAAACTAAAACAAAGATAAAAGACAAAGAAAAAATCAGTTTGCATCAAATTAATAAATGAAATTGAACTGGATATTGGTTTACATTCAGCCATATTTGAAAGACAGTATGAGCAATATTAACTGGGTCAAAAACATTAATGTTCATCTAATTTCGTATAAATTTAAACTATAATACATTTTCATTCATTGCCATTATCATGTCTCTAAAAACATTTCATGCAGATCAACGGTCAAGCATGTGTTCCTTTAAAGCATATTATTCTGTAACAAATACTCTTTATAAAGTATGCTAAAGTTCTTTTTTTTTCCTTTTTTTTTTTTTTTTGTCATAGGGTTGGTTTGTGATGATGACATGTTGTCTGATTTGAAACTGTGTTTGATAGTGGATCTGTTCATTATTTTGTATATTTTTTTTGCCAGTGTCTGACAGAAGTTCATTTGCAAACAGGAGGCGTTTGACTTTCTCTTTCATTTCAGCTTTAATTTGTGCCCCTTCACTGGGAAATTAACCCCTCTTCATTTCCCATCACTGTCAAGAGCGGGTCGCTACGGAAACGGTTACTGTGGCAACAAAGGGAGGCGGCGACCGGAGACCCTCCTCCTCTGAGCTCTCCATAAGGGGCTCATTATAAAAATGGGCTCAGCCATGTTTAATTAGCACTAATTAGGATAATTACGCTCAGTCTCTCTCTGCCGGGGAAAATGGCTTCCGTAGAAAGTGGATGAATAAATTAGACCGAAAGCCACATTGCTGCGGCATTTCACAATCACAAGGTATTGTGGGTGACGCAGTCAGCACTAGACCGAAAAACCAGAGTTGCGTGTGTTTACGCCGACCGGACATTACAAATCACGGCTCTTTTAAAGCGTTTTACTGCAATGATCAACTCCAGTGACAGTTCCAGTAAACAAATCAAACGATGTAATATTCCTGCGGCCGCACAACCAGAGGAAGCTGGAGGAGCTCCAGAGATGCTCTCAGAGCTTTGGCAGATCAACACATTTAGCTGGGAGCTGGATTTGTCCAAATGTTTCCTGGGCTCTGGAATGAACATGCCGCTTGTGTGTGTGTGTGTGTGTGTGTGTGTGTGTGTGTGTGTGTGTGTGCCACATCAAGCTTTACAACCATTTTATGTACTTAATTCCATAATGCAGCATACAATATGTAGAAGGCAGTATAATGTAGGTGAAAATCATATTATCAAGATATATTATCATGGGTCTTAAGCCATCATATGATATTATTGTGATTATAAACATTTTATCCGCATGATTTTTTTTTTATCTAAAAAGATAATGATTTCAGTCTGTTCATCTGACATATTCATTGCCATCTCTTCTATTCCTTCTGTGTTAAAAATATGTTCTGAGAATATTTAGCTACTGTTATAAAAACTTTATTTTTAAATGTTCTCTGAACATCTAGTTTTTTAAATAATTAAATGTTTTTTGCAAACGTTAACGGAATGCTCCATTTTATCATTTTGCAATTTGAGTATTCAGAAAACCTTTAAAAAAAAAAAAAAATAAATAAATAGATGAATGTCCATCTAAAATGTTTCATTAAAAAAAAAAAAAAAACCTTCCATGGAAAATGTATAAATAATGACATTCTTAAATACCAGTTTTAGCCAAAGTTCTGAGAATGTTCCCTTGGGACACTCCTTTTCAGTTAAGAAATGTAATTATGTGCTGAATTGTATTATATTAGAGTCATTTTATGTTCTTAATGCCACAAATAATACAGGTATGTAGATGATGGAGCAGAAGACAGCATGATAGAGCAGAAGACAACAACTACAATAAATAAATTGACATCCAAAATTCGCATTGACTCTCTAAATACATGGTCTTGTCTTACTGCAAATGATTAATCAGTGCACGTTATTCAAAAGAAAGAACATTTAATATGCATTTTTAATGGAATGTTGTAATATTTATTATAAATGATTTATCTCTGCACATATTTTATTTTATTTTATATATATATATATATATATATATATATATATATATATATATATATATATATATATATATATATATATATATATATATATATATATATATATATATATATATATATATATATATATATATATATATATATATATATATATATATATATATATATATATATATATATATATATATATATATATATATATATATATATATATATATATATATATATATATATATATATATATATATATATATATATATATATATATATATATGTATATATATATATATGTGCCTCACAATCTTTAATCAAAATATCTTCCCCTTCCTCTTACAGTGACATCTCTTTCCTGATGACGTGAGGGCGGGACAACCTCTCACTCACATGAGATCCACCAATAGCAAACCACAACCATCCAATCAATTCCTCACGGAAATCAAGTCCCTCCCTACACTTTTTTCTTGTTAAAGAAGCCGTTTCACTCAGATGTATGTCACAATAGGAAAGAAAAGATGATCTCAACTTCCATTTTATGCCGACTTTAATGCAGCATGAACTATAACATGCATTGACAATAGCAGCAAATTCTGTATGGTGATCAGGTTTTACCTCTATTGACCAAATGTCTTCTTCACAAATAAAACCTGAAATTAACTACATTATGAGGAGTAGCCAACATTCCTATGAGGAAACCAGCTTGATAAACATACTACATAGCGTCCTATTGAAAATTTAAAAAATGCTGAAATGCAGTGTGTTTGAGGTTTTAGGGCTTAGAAAATATCATTAGCTCAAGATAGAACATTAGAAGTCACTTTAAAGCCCTACCATAACAGCAAAACAAACATGTTTTTGTGTGTGTGTGTGTGAGTGTGTTTTTTCTTTATTTCCCTGCCTCAGTGGTTTCAGAGATCTTCCGCCAGAGAGAAAGAGAAACACTGTTTAAGAGAAAAATAAAATTGACCTAAGAGAAATCTAACTGAACGGCTGTAAATAGATGGAGATCAGGAGATTGCTCTTGTGCAAACCAGATATTAACAGTGATAATGATGTTTGAATAAGCAGATTGGATGAGCAGCAAAGGTAAATGTCTTTAAGAACACACACACGTTAAAAGGCTGTTTGAGGACGTCTCTGCCTCGGGTAGCAGGGCATCAGATGCAGGAAAAGAGAAGAATTAGAGAATGATTTAATGTGAGGTGAAACACAGCTGAGAGAGAACAGCTTCATTTTAATCAAGCCATGCTAATTATCTACAAATTATTACTGAACAATAATATGATTATGCTAACAGAATCTCTGAAGGGTCTGGTTTCCATGTGACATTAGTCATTAAGGTCATGCTAGCTAGTCTAGCTAGTTTTATTATTATTATTATTATTATTATTATTATTATTATTATCATTATCATTATTATTATTATTATTATTATTATTATTATTATTATTATTATTATCATTATCATTATTATTATTATTATTATTATTATTATTGTGATGGTTGTTCACTAGTCTCGTGTTTGTCTTGAACAGGTCAGGGAAAATTTTACTTTTTTTTGTTTTCTAGAAAACATGCAAGTGTCTTCTGGAGCTTCTGAAGGTCAATACTAAATGGAAAAAATTCAGACATACTACTTTCACCTACGTTATAGGGTAGTAGGCATTTAGTGCCTAGTTAAACAGGTTTGCGAATTAGAAGTAGCATTGGCAAAACTAGTGCACCTGTCTAGAGAAATGGAAGCATAACAGTGTTATTATAAAAGGTTTTGTTACATGTAATAAAATAAACATTAAAGGTGCAGTGTGTAGGATTTCTTTCTGCTAGAGGCCTATTCAAAACAAAGGCGTAGCTTGATGACGTCAAGTTTGAGCACAGAATCTTAGGACATGTGGTCTTAACCTCAACAGATGGTGCAAAAGAATAGGGATAGGACTCAGGAAGAAATCATGTTCATGGATGCGATTATTAACATTACTGTAGTATGAAGCAGAGCAGGACCGAGTGTTGTAGGAGCCTCACGATGCTGCTGGAGCAATCGCGCAACACACACCTCACGAGCAGCGGAACTTTATTATGCCACAGTCGCCAGCGCTGCTTCTGCTTTTACGGTCATGAGTATGAGGTAACACAGCTCTGTTTATTATATTAGATACATTTGAGAGTGTTGAAAATGATGTTATAATGTTACTGTGTACGTTCGCTTGGCGGCTACTGTGAGACACCTGTTTGAGACACACTGCAGTAAGATCAATTTTAGAATATCATATTAAATGCTTGTGTTGATAAATGGCTTGCAATTAATTTTAAAACATATTGTATGATGGATAAAATTATGTATTACTGTTACTAAAAATAAAGCTGCATCTGATTATGCTATGTTAGCTACTTGACAAAATAGTGTTTTTCTTTGAGGCATGGTAAAACATGGTACTCACAAAAAAATCAAGAAAAATTAGATTTAAACAATAAGATTAAACGTGTTGAGGTATATAACAACAATTTGTTTTCTGTCTATAAATATATCAAAACAGTTGTTCCCTTGTCTATTAAAACATGTAATATAGTAAAGCATCTTTGGTTTCCATGGTTTCTACAAAATAAAACCGGAAACCAAGGCAGACCGAGGGTTAACACAGGTATGACGCAATTGAAAGGCGACTCCTCACACGTCCCGGAGCCTTGGTTAAAATTGCAATTTTCTCACAATTTACAAATAGTTAGAAACATTTGGGATATTGTAAGTACTCAAGTGAACAAAATATATAACACTGGCCTAGTGGTTTTTGTAATTTTACTGCAAAATTATTACATATTGCACCTTTAAATGAAATAAACATTTGCAATAAGTAGCGTATGCAAAAGTAGTGCGCGACTGTCCATTGAATTTGCCCGAAGAGCATACAGTAATGAAGGTTACATACAATCTCAGTTCTTCAGCTGCTTTGGCTCTCTAGTGACGGTCCATCTGTATGCCGAGATACGTGTCCGGTCCTCTGAAGAGAGACCTGGAAGTTTACCCACAATTCCCAGAGTGACAGTGACATATCACCCCAAACACTTGTATCGATCTGTCTCACAAACTGCAGGAGGAGCACAAGCACGTCGAGTTCAGTCAGCTTGGAGACTAATTCTTCACTTCTGAGTCTCAATGTGACATGAACCTCAGGTAAACATTTTTCCTTCACTGGAAACTGTAAATAAAGAACTGAAGTAGCACTTTAAGAGCTTTAGAAAGATGGACAGACAGCAAGACAGACTGATAGAACAAGCGAAAGCGCTTCTATCAGCTTTTTTTTTTTTTTTTTTCCCTGTCACAGAGTTCCAGTTCGGCCCGGAACGGTTGGGCCAGAATGCCGCGCAACTCTTGACACCTGAAATCTGCCCATCGGTAGAGGCCATTTATCACTTTAATAAGAGGTGTCACGTTTGTGAAAGAAAGAGCCAGCCAGCAGCAAGGACTTGCAGCGTGTTTTCCTCCGACTGGGAGCTGCTATCTGCGCACAATGAGCCTCTAATGGGGTTTGTGTAAAAGCGTTTAGCTCTCAGCGCTGGAGGTGCCCAAAACCGCTTCACTTTGATGACAATAATTTAGGCTTCCAGACGCCTTTGATAAGAAACAGCAATATTACGCATTGGACTTTGCTGAGTTGAATTTTCCATATCCTGTAATATGTATTCATGAGCTCAAGTTTAAAAGCGAGACAAATATGAAATATGAATGCTTTTACACAGCCAGTTCTTTAAATGCAGTTTGGACTGTCTGAAGCACATCACTACTGATCACATGAGTGTTTGCTGAGGACGGGATCAATCCTAGTTGAGTCTTTGTTTAAAAGTGACAATGCAATCCACATATGTCCAAAACTCTAAATGTCCAATAAATCATTTAAAACTGTTTTTTTTTTTTTTTTTTTTTTTTTTTTTAATGAATGATAATGGCCCTTTCTTCTTAGCTGACCTCTGTTAATGGGAATATGAGCAGCTTGACTGCAGCTTGTAGCTAGTTTAGGAAGCTAAAATATAAAACCGTTTTGACTTGTCGAATAAACATAGCCTCTACATTAAGACTTAACATGTGTCTTAAGAAATTGTCTGGTGAAGTAACAGTTAATCAATGGGTAATCAGTCAGATTCAAATTAGATTGTAAATGACATTAAAAAAAAAGTTATGACCAAAATAAAGAAAAATAGATGATGAACTTATAAAACTAGTCTTAGCAGCTGAACTATGTGCTCTAAAAGAAACTTACTCCCAATCCACTCTTATGTCTGAATGTAGTCTTGAGTTGGACACATTGCCAAGAAAAATGCCATAATTCCAGTGAAAATGAAAGTTCACCTCCAGATCAGAGAACAGTGTATCATAGGAGAATGGGTCATTTTAGAGATGTCAAACACATAAGTTAGAATACAAATTCTGATGAGAATAAAATCAGCCAAATGATATTCAATGCATATGGATCACAAGAATAACACATAAAACATTGTCATAATGCTTGTCTTGTTTTACAGTAAAATATCTAAATATCCTTCAAATAAGATTTACTTGCATACTATTTATACTTATATTAATATATGTATTAACATATTTATTCATACATTTACTTAATAAAAGTTGTGTAAGATAACTCATTCCTGTAGCTTAGACAGTAGATTATTGCACTAGCAACGCCAATGTCATGGGATTGATTCCCAGGGAATGCATGTACAGGGTTATGCTCAGGATTATTAAATACTTAACAATGTTTAGTATTTAAAATACAAAATGTGAGCAAATGTTTTGCATTATAGTTACATTTTAAATAGATGGTAATCAAATTACAGTTACATCCAAAAAGTATTTTAAATTATCAATGTGATTAATTTGAATTTTAATGTAATTTATTTCTAGGGGGGGTAACATTATTGTTGATTAAAATGCTAAATTTGGAAAACATTGGGGTGGAAATGAATAGGGTTGGACTAGGTGCTGGTAACCAAATGTGCAAGACAAAAAATAAAAAAAAAACAATATTTATGATTTTGAAGCTGAAAATACAGAATAATTTAAGACGAATATGCTTGCAATATGCCACTAAATAGATATATTTTAAAGTAATGTAGGCCACATTTTTATGTTTTTTTTTTTTTTTTTTTGCCTTTTTGCCTTTTTGTGCCTTTATCTAACCTTTATCTAACCTAATCTGAAAAAGTAACTTGAGGTAAGTTGTTCTTGATCTTTGAAAAGTTTATCCAATAATTCTTATTTTCTTATTTACTCATACGTTGAGCATTGTATAGTTATCATTATGTACGATATTTCTAAGAATTTGAAGTAGCTCTATGAAAAATGACACAAAATCCTTGTAGAATTAACATTTAACATCCAATTAACAGATCCATATGAATCATGTGTTAAATAAAGTTTTATAAAGTCAAACGATGGCTTTGCAATCACTTAAAGGTGCCGTAGAACTTCTTTTTAAAAGCTGTAATATAAGTCCAAGGTGTCCCCTGAATGTGTCTGTGAAGTTTCAGCTCAAAATACCCCATATATATATATATTTTTTATTATTATTTTTAATTGCCTATTTTGGGGCATCATTAAATATGTGCCGATTCAGGCTGCGCGGCCCCTTTAAATCTTGTGTTCCCCTTCCCCGGAGCTCGCGCTTGCCTTAACCAGCATTAACAAAGTTCACACAGCTAATATAACCCTCAAAATGCATCTTTACAAAGTGTTCGTCATGCAGCATGTCTAATCGCGTAAGTATGGTATTTATTTGTATGTTTACATTTGATTCTGAATGAGTTTGATAGTATGCTCCGTGGCTAAAGCTAACATTACACACTGTTGGAGAGATTTATAAAGAATGAAGTTGTGTTTATGAATTATACAGACTGCAAGTGTTTAAAAAATGAAAATAACGCCTTGTCTCCGTGAATATAGTAATAAATAATGGTAACTTTAACCACATTTAACAGTACATTAGCAACATGCTAACGAAACATTTAGAATGGCAATTTACAAATATCATTAAAAATATCATGATATCATGGATCAGTTATTATCGCTCCATCTGCCATTTTTCGCTATTGTTCTTGCTTGCTTACCTAGTCTGATGATTCAGCAGTGCACAGATCCAGACGTTAATACTGGCTGCCCTTGTATAATGCCTTGAACATGAGCTGGCATATGCAAATATTGGGGGCGTACATATTAATGATCCCGACTGTTATGTAACAGTCAGTTTTATGTTGAGATTTGCCTTTTCTTCTGAGGTCTTTTAAACAAAAGAGATTTATACAAGAAGGAGGAAACAATGGTGTTTGAGACTCACTGTATGTCATTTCCTATACTGAACTCTTGTTATTTAACTATGCCAAGATAAATTCAATTTTTAATTCTAGGGCACCTTTAAATAGCCCTTAAAAGATGAGTTTTAAGGGATAGAATTATTGACTGCAGGGGGATATAATATATAAGCAATAATACTAATTCTATAAGCAATACTAATTCTAAAATGTCACTTTCGAACTAGTAATGAAGGAACGCGGAGTTGCTTTATTGAAGTTTATTGTATTATGTAGAGTAGATTATTATGAAAGAGAGATTGCCTGACCTAGTGTATTACCTGCATCTGATTTATCATTCATTCTTCAGGTCGATCTTAAATCCATAATACAAAAATCAGTTTAAATGTCCTGTGCCTCAGTGTCAGTGCCTCATTTCATCAGAAGAACAATTTTGTTCTACTATAAAGCGGTTATCCAGTGTGTTCATGTTTTCACCCGATGAGATCTTCCAATAGCAATTATAAAGGTATTAGAAGTTTGTACAAAAGGAAATAAACATAAGCAAACAATTCAGTCAAATTACATAAAAAGTTATGAAACTTAACTGAATTTAAAGCCAAAGCTCTGGAACAAGTAATACATTAATAAGACCAAATATTACCGGTGGATATATCCAAAATAAATTGAACATCATGTTTAACCACTATCTACATAAGAGCCAGTGGCAAATTACCAAAGTACTGGCCGAGATAAAGCTGTTCTCTGTGGGTATATGAGCGCTGAACAGCCGCTGACAGCCTGGAGCTCACATCTCCGAAAACGTCTAAACAAATCGTCAAATAGGTTTATGTTCCTGTCTATGTTTATAAATAAATTGCATATTTGAGGTCTAAACTATTTTTTAGCCTAAAATAAAATCTTAAAACTACATTCTGTGACAATAACAGTAATAATAATGTAAAATGATTTGGGTTTGCTCTTCTATTATTGTGAAAAAATTTTTCACAATTCTACAAATTGTGAAACAGTTACAGTGATGATACTGGGGGAATATTGCATGGCTGAAGAAAGCTCTCATTTCAGCCAATCAGATTTGAGATTTGTGTGTGTGTGTGTGTATAAATATAAATTCTGAATTCTACTGAATTCATATAAAGTTTTTAATAAATTAATAAAATGTACTGTCCCATAGAGCCATAATCAAACTTCACTTAGATTATGTTTAAAATAACAATAAAATTAAAAATAAATGTCAATGGAGTAAGATAAATAAATTTTATGTTAATACATATATATACCTTGCATCTATCCGTTCTCCAAACCGCTTGTCCTTTGTAGGGTTGCGGAGGAGCCGATCCCAGCATCTTGGACTGTAGGACAGATGGCCAATCCATCACAGCTGGAAATAAGTCTTAATATAATTTATGCACTTCTGCTTCTCAAGTAAATGTATCCTGTATGCAGTAGACTGAGCAGGCGCAGTCTGCCACATGGAGGGCCGCTGCCCCCTAATGCCAGCAGTCATTTAACCCTCAGTATGAGCTGCTTGCCTATTCAAATACTGTGATTTTGCAATGGGAAGTTGAATCACATTCAAACCATTACAATCACAAAAATTGTGTCCTGCAGAATGTGTTTTTCCTGCGGCCCTTCACTCACGTCAAAATGCATATGTTATAACTGACTCCAGCCACTGTGACAGAGTGCATCTGTCTACGTCGACTCTGAGTGTCTGAGCTCATGTGAGAGTCATTGTGTGCCAGCGACGGCCACTCCGAGCGGATAAAGGTCACCCGCCACGGGCACGAGGTCACTCAGACAAGTTGGTAACGGGTGCATCGCTTTAAAGGAGTCATATCATTTAATTATTATTATTTTTTTAAATTTTTTTCTCTAAGGTCCATTTATAATGTAATCACATTTCAAAATGTAATACATTTTGCATCTGACCCTGGCAATTAAGGAAGCACAAAACATCTAATTCCGATTTTTTTGATAAAAATTGTGACTGATTTTTAAAAAAGCTCAAGGTTTGCTGTGCTTGTTTATAGGACAAAAATAAATTGTGATTAATTATCAATATTACTATATAATAATTATAATAATATGTTTGTTTGATAACAAAGGGAAATGTAATTCCTCATGACGAATTCAGCACTCATGAGCATCATAATCTCTTGCCATGAGCATGTGGGTCTCGTTTATGCCCAGAAGAACAGCTCAAGGGTGTTTCTGGGTAATGTGTATTTTCAAATGCAGCTTCTGTCTTTCTGTCTGTAACAATCAGCTCGTGTTCAGCTTTCCAGGGCACTTTCATGTGTTTGACGTTAGAGTTTAGTTTGTTTTACTGATGCGATGTGAGTCAATCTCAGAATGGTGGCCTGGTGTGATTTGGAGATGATTTGAAAGCCGCCCATCACATCATATGCATCTTTACACTCCAGCAATCACATTTACTGGTAAGCTTTTCTCATTGCGGCTTGTCTCATTCTTCGAATACTTGCAACAGACAAACCAGTCCCTGAAGTTTTATACAACACAAAAAACTACAAAGCAAAATCAACAAAATGTATTATTTTTTGCAACCCTGCATACTTTGACACTTCGCAAAATAATCACAATAGTTAAAAGGTCTCACATAAAAATAAATGATCTAATTGAATTATTACACAATTAGATGACTTTTTTTTTGTTTTCAAGTAACAATGCATTATCAAATTTAGCCACATGCTAAAACATACTAGCAGAATGTTAACATATGCTACTAGCAGTGGGCTAAAACATGTTATGAACATGATGCATAGCAACATGTCAAAACTTGCTAACAGTGTGTAAAACATTCTGTCATAATGTTAGAAAGATGTTACAATATGTTAGCAATACTCGGCATCATGCTTAACAAGTTTTGACATGTTGCTAGCATGTTTTTACACATTCAGTATGTTAACAGCTTACTAAAAACGTAGCTAACATGTTAAATACCTAGCAACAGTTGTTAAGAATTCAAACTATTAGAAACATGCTAGCAATACCTAGAAAATGGTCTTGTGTGGTTATTTAGTGAGGTAACCATTACAAAAAAGAAGTTTATACATGAAAGTTAACACATGGCACGTTAACAAGGAGTCGCTAATGCTAAAGATCGCAGCCTCTAACGTCAGTTGCTAATTCGCCACTTGAGGGCAAGTTTACTTGTACAGCTCTTACTAACTGGCCTCCGTGACATACACACACGGAACAAGCATAAAAGCTTTTTGTGCGCTGAACAACGTGATGAGTTTAACAACACTCGCAGCATGGATTACAGTTCATATCCAGACCAGAGTGAGCATGTTTTTATGGACATTTTACATATATCCTTTAACATTTATAACTACATAAAGTAGACCAATATTTTAAAATATTCTTGAACTTTACTTAACACTCTGAGGTCTGACGGTATCGCCGGCGATACCACCGTGGTTTTTTTCTTATCAGTGTGAAAGAGACTCAAAATACTCTGTCAATGTTGCACATACAATTAAGAGTTATACACCATTTTAATCTGTGGAATATCTTCTTTCATTTGTGTACACTCAGAGTAAAAACAGAATGTTGTGCTTTTTGTAAAATAAAGAAAACTAACATGATGCGTGATCTCTCCTCTCCCTCTGAACGAACTCCAATCTGATAGTTCTCAGAAAATGAACTGTAACTTAGTGAATACTAATGACAAAAAAATTACACTTATGTCTAAAAAAACGTTAAGATGTCAGGTTTTAAATCATGTAAGTCAAATCGAAAACAAACCTTCTTTGTTTATGTAATCTGTATGAAAAGAGAGCCATGTCAGAAATCCGTGATTCAGCTCATTATCTGCTAATGCGGCCACGCCCACGGAGCCAGCGCTATTCAGACGCTAATTCAGTCAATACATGCATTTATTATCTCAATCGTGTATTTATTGTCTTGAAAAGTGTTTATCTGGATGTAAAAGTCATGGTTAGCGATCTCTAGAAGACATGCAGTTACTTCCTGTTTACTTGTCTTCTACAGATGAAGTTTAGATGAGTTTTTGTTTCTTTAGCGCCCTCCGGCTGCAGTATGTATTGGAAACTCCATTCATGGAATAGCCTCTTCTTCTTTTAGATGAATTTGTGGACTAAAATGCACAGAGCGCCCTCCGACTTCAAGGATGAATTGAAAACACCAGCGCTCATAGTAATGACAATGAATATTAAGTTAATATAACTCCTCTGTATAGAAAATTGACATAAGCATATGAGAATCCAATATTTCTCCAAATGTGCATGCTTTTAAACTAAAAGCCTATATTCAGACTCTTTGCATCACAGAAATACATTATATTTTAAAGTATAATATAAAACCATTACTTTATATTGTAATAATATTTTTCTGTATGTTTCATATATCATAATGAGCTTGAGACATCACAGAAGGTTTTTTTTCACAGCCTACCTGACTGAAATGCCTCATTAATATGCAAGTCATTTCAGCTCATTACTATCCAATTCTTTTGTCTTCTCAGGTGAGAATGGCCCATTTTCAGTGGTGATTCACGCCTCCTCGCATACTGTGTTTCTTGGCAAAAAGTGTCTTACAAAAACTAAATCAATATATTGTTTTATATGAAGGAGTAGGCAGCATAATTTTTACATAATTTTGAAGCAAAAACTCTAGTCTACAACCTCCAATACCCTAAAGTCTTATGAACACAGATTTATTATACTTTTTTTGGCCTTATTTCAGTGACTTAAGTTTTTTGTTTTTTCAACAACCACGCATAAATGTTATTCCTTCAAAAACACAAACATGTACATACATGTTCCTCACACATTATTGTAGCCTAGTTTGTGCTGAATACAGTGTAATGACACTTTTTCCATTAATATGTTTATGAACAACTGAAAAAAGCACAAATGTCAGGGCATGTCAAAAGTTCTCCAGGCCCCAAATCAGCCTCAGACTCCAGAGGGTTAAGTATACTTACGAATGAACTTGAATTACACTTATTTTTTGTAAGGGTATGAGGTCTAATCTGGTCTGAAAAGATTTATTTGGGACTGAAGTGGTTCACTATATTTTTTAGGGGTCTATGAGGTCAAATGAGGTCTGAAATGGTCTAATGCGATCTGTCTGAGATTTTGTTTAATTTCCTTATCTTACTTTCTGTGTGCCTGACAATAAAATCTTGAAACCTTTTAAAACCATTTCATACTATTAGGCCAGGCTTTGTCGAGACAAAATTAAAATTTGATATCAAGAAGTATCTAGCAGAAATGTGAAAAGAGACCAGCGGGCAGGATGGGAGTAATCAGACTCTATTTTAACCGGAGCAAGCAAGTGTGAAAGCATCATTTGATTATATGTAGTGTTTGTGTGTGCTACGCGTGTGAAGAGCGTCTGTCGCTCACAGACACTATTAGTGTTATCTGAGGGCTGATGTCTGCAAGCTGAGCCGCTGCACTACACCACTGAAAAACAGACCCAGAGTAATTTCATCTGCTTGACAAGATCTCTCACATGAGATTACTGAACCCAGCATCAGTGTATGAGATAGAATAACTGTAAATATTCCTTTTACAGACGCTCAAAGGTTTAATGACAGTTTAAATCAGGGTCAAACATTTTGACTAATTTCAGAATTGGGTGGCAGTGACACTAACAGCATCACTTCAAGAAAAGCCTGACAAGACAGTGGACAGTCACTTGAAAAAAAACTTGTGCACCTTTGTGAAAAAGAAGTGCATTTTAGCACTTTAAAAAGAGTGCTTCATACACAAATAAAATACTTTAAAAGAAGTGCAATAACTTTGCAGTGAAATCACTGTTATTTATGAGCAAAAGATTTGTGAGCACGACAAAAGACATTATCTTAATACATGGTTTTATTCCTGTTGTATTTATTCATTTGCTTGTTTGTTTGTTTGTTTATTGTCAAATTTTAAAATTTTCAAAATATCCTTAAAACAAGATACATTTACTTGAGAAGCAAACATTATAGACCACTGCCTAAGCCAAAATCTTCCAACAGTAGGAGAAGATACCCAAGCTTCTATGCTCTTTAACAAGGGAAGTCCCAGGCTTTACAACCTTCCTCCCTTCCTTGTGGGACAGGTGTCAGCCTTATAAGGCCCAAGGAGCATAGCTCTAAAGAAAAAGGGCTCAGCTATGTCAACTTCTTTTACCTTGACAAAGTAGCAGAGCAGCTGACCAAAGGGAGAATATCAACTACAATCTTCAATATTACCACTATTTCCAGGAGGAGAATGCAGGGATGCAAATACAAGAGTGGGATAAAATAATTTCCAAAGACTCTCACCATTAAAAGTCAACCCTTAGGGAAACTGCAGGGGAGCTTTGGCTTTACTTAAAGGTGCTATGAACGTTTTTTTTTTTTTTACAATATGTAATATAAGTCTAATGTGTCCCCTAAATGTGTCTGTGAAGTTTCAGCTCAAAATACACCATAGATTTTTTTTTTTTTTTTAAATAATTTGTTTAACTGCCTATTTTGGGGCATAATTAGAAATGTGCTGATTCAGGCTACCGCCCCTTTAATTGCTCGCGCTCTCCGCCTCCTCCTGAGCTCTCGACTCTGTCATAGCATAAACAAAGTTCACACAGCTAATATAACCCTCAAAATGGATCTTTACAAAATGTATGTCATGCATGCTGCATGCATACATTGGATTATGTGAGTATTGTATTTATTTGGATGTTTACATTTGATTCTGAATGAATTTGAGGCTGTGATCCGTGGCTAACGGCTAATGCTACACTGTTGGAGATATTTATAAAGAATGAAGTTGTGTTTATGAATTATACAGACTTCAAGTGATTAATAATGAAAATAACGACAGCTCTTGTCTCTGTGAATACAGTAAGAAACAATGGTAACTTTAACCACATTTAACAGTACATTAGCAACATGCTAACGAAACATTTAGAAAGACAGTTTACAAATATCACAAAAAATATCATGTTATCATGGATCATGTCAGTTATTATTGCTCCATCTGCCATTTTTGCTATTGTTCTTGCTTGCTTACCTACCAGCTGTGCACAGATCCAGACGTTAATACTGGCTGCCCTTGTGTAATGCCTTGAACATGAGCTGGCATATGCAAATATTGGGGGCGTACATATTAATGATCCCGACTGTTACGTAACAGTCAGTGTTATGTTGAGATTCGCCTGTTCTTCTGAGGTCTTTTAAACACCTTTTATGAGATTTATATAAGAAGGAGGAAACAATGGAGTTTGAGACTCACTGTATGTCATTTCCATGTACTGAACTCTTGTTATTCAACTATGCCAAGATAAATAAAATGTTTAATTCTAGGGCACCTTTAAATACACTAGAGAAATTAGAGGAGAGCGCTCACGCCCTGGTTGAGTGTGGAACCCAACCAAAGGGTAAATCCATAATTCAAGACCCAACCATTTGGGAAGGGAGGTAATGAAGCAGAGGCAGTCTTTTGAGTTGCCCATCATAGTTCCATTTGCCCTGTTCTACCCTAGGGGGTCCTTGAACATCTTACCAAAGGAAGAATGCAAGGTGCTAAAAACCTCAGTAATTATCACTTCAGGCTACAACCTTTGGGGTTGCCATTCTCCTAAGGGGATCTTACATCCTTAATCTTACTCATAAAAGGAAGGCAAACAAGAGCAGGAAATAATGCAGTTGTCTCATCTCCCAGGCTATAAAAATGCCTAGGGAACTGCAGTGGAGCTTAGGTCCTACTTAAAGACCCCAAATGTAACTGGTGGAGCGCAGCTCAACCCTGCCTTGGCTAATGGCACTCAGCCTAAGCCCTGCTATAGCTAGTGCTTTATCTTTTTCTTTTAGCACCAGACCATCATATGTGAGATATAACAAGGAGGGACAGCCATAGGCAAACTTCCTCTACTTGTTATCATTGTCAAACCAGGGCAAGAGTAGAGCAACCCTCCAAAGGGGAGTTATATCCATACCTCAAGACTCAAAAGTAGTTGGGGAGGGAGGTTAACAAAGTAGAGGGAATCTAATTGGTCCTATATAACTCATTTTGCATAAACCCTTAGGCCCATTCAAAGGGAAGATATTTCCCAGACAAGAGAAAGGCAAGCAGCAGTTTGCTGATAACTCTCATCCAGCATAAACCCAAGGAGGCTGCAGGGGAGTTTATGCCCAACTTAAAAACCCCAGTACACTGAGGGAGAGCAGCTCAACCCATATTTAATTGTAGTGCTAACTATGGCATTGAACACTGGTCATACTAGAGAGGCCTATAAAGCACCCATCTGTAGGGGAGAATAGATCCCTACTTCAAGACCCAACAGTAGTCGGGGAGGGAGGTAAATAAAGTGGGAGGGAATCTATACTGTCTATACTATACTCTATGTAACTCAATTCACCCTGCATCAACCCTAAGGGTGTACTTACCAAGCAACCCGTTGACAGGGGAGCATAGTTATACTTTAGACCCTAAGATAGGGGAGAATACAGCTCAACCCTGGTAAAAGATACGATTAAGATAGCCGAGCAGAGCAGGACAAATACCACAAACAACCTCCGCCCACAGCCACCAGCCTATGCCACTCTGAAGGGGGCAGGATGTCCTCAGACATATGCGCATCCTACAACCTAATCTGAAAATATATTGCCGAAAACGCACCAGCATGCATAAGTACACCAGGGTAGAGATAGCTCTTAAGCAACTCTTTAAATGGGCCGTTCTTGCATATTGCTATTACAAATTCCTCCATTACCTAGACACTGCAATGTGGAAATCTAGGAGGAATAAGGATCACAAACTTAGTATATGCAAGGCAGTGGAGGTGGATTTTTATTATTATTATTAATTTAATAACACCCGCCTCAACTCTTTCTGCATTTAATTTGTATTAAGACCATTTTGAGTGATGGTCAGCTTAGTTTTTTCAGTATGTACCACACTGTTTTCTCTAGTCGGATGCTGTCTGGGTATTTTGGGTTGATTCAGCATGTTGAATCAGAGTTGGGCCATCAGTGAGAAGAGAGAGAACTCTGATTGGCTGTTCAGCTTAGCGAAGGAGTCAGTGCATGAGAATAAAAGTGAAAGTGATGAAAGCGAGAAAAGAAGTGAAGATGGTACAGACAGAAGGCTGTAATAATTTTAGGTCAACTATTCAAATGAACAAATATTTTCATAATAACATGAGCAGACTGTAATGAAGAAAGTGATCAGCGTGATTGATATTCAAAATGGTAAGCAAACACTGCTTTGTTTTTGGTTTGCTTTATATTTGCAGTACTAGTTTCATTTTCCCTTTTTGAATGATGGAAAGACGTCGTCTTGGTGTGTCCCAGGCTTTAGACGCAGAATTTGACACACTAGTATCTGGATACTCAATGAGGGGTGCATTTCCCGAAAGCATTGTTATTCAACTATGGTCGTAAGTCCCATTGAACTCTATTGGTAATGAAGGAACTCGCGACCATAGTTTGGTTTGGGAAAAGCACCCCAGGTTGGAAGCAGCCATAGAGCGGCTTCCTGAACCAACATAAAAGCAACAGAGCTAGCAGGAGAAGCCAAAAAAAAAAAAAAAAACTCCCATCAGACTCCACCCAAAGCTTTGCCTACAGTCCCTGTGAACGATCTCATCTTGCTGCCTCAGCAGTTGCAGGACCTGAACTGCGAGGTGACTCTCATCCATCGAGAGAGTCAAGCAAAGTCAGAGCTTCTCACAGTGAATGCATCACAATGAGTGTGTTGTAAGCACATGCATGTTCTTAAGCCGACTATTCTTAATAGGCCGATGTAACCCGTTTTCTCTTATCGGAGTAAGGTCATAATCGGCTTAAGCATAAACCAGGCATAAACCAGAACAGGTAGTTTTTTGGCTCTTACCTCGATTTCGCGCGGCATGTAAACGCATTAACCTGCTTTCTGCCGGCTTATTGAAGTTAACCAGTGCTGGGTGTAACGCGTTACTAAGTAGCGCGTTACTGTAATTAAATTACTTATCCACTGAAAAAGTAAAGTAAGGGATTTTTGTTATTTCTTAGGTAATTTAATTACAGTTACTTATAATGCACTTGCGTTACATGCTGTAAATTAGTTCAACATTTCTGTTTCAATCAATATTGAATTAAACTCCCTCGGGTCGGCGGTCATGCCAGCGATACCACCTCGTTTTTTTTTCTGTCAATGTTGCACATATAATTAAGAGTTATACACCATTTTAATCTGCGGAATATCTTCTTTTATTTGTGTACACTCAGAGTAAAAACAAAAGGTTGTGTTTTTTTGTAAAATAAAGAAAACTAACATTATGCGTGATCTCTTGTCTCCCTCTGAACGAAGTCCAATCTGATAGTTCTCAGAAAATGAACTTAGTGAATACTAATTACAAAAAAATTAGACTTATGTCTAAAGAAACGTTGAAATGTCAGGTTTTAAATCGTGTAAGTCAAATCAAAAACAAAAATTCTGTGTTTATGTAATCTGTATGAAAAGAGAAACATGTCAGATGCCCGTGATTCAGCTCATTATCCGCTAATGCGGCCACGCTCACGGAACGAGAGCTATTCAGACGCAAATTCTGAGGCAATACATGCATACATCATCACAATCGTGTATTTATTGCCTTGAAAAGTGTTTATCTGTATGTTAAAGCGATGGTTAGAGACCTCTGGAAGACATGTCCTTAGTTCCTGGAATTTCCTGTTTTTCTTTAGATTTATTTGTGGACTAAAGGTGCACAGAGCGCCCTTCGGCTGCAAGTATTAATTGAAAACACAGTATCCAGCACTCATAGTAATGACAATAAATATTGAATAAATATTACTCCTCTGTATAGAAAATTGACATAAACATATGAGAATCCATCAATATTTCTCTAAATGTGCATGCTTTTAAGCTAAAAGCCTATATGAAATGCCATAGAGGTAACATAATTGTTCAGACACTTTTCATCACAGAAATACATTATATTTTAAAATATATAATATAATACCATTATTTTAAATTGTAATATTTCACAGTATTGCTGTTTTTTCTGTATGTTTGATATACACCATGATGAGCTTGAGACATGATCACAGAGGGTTTTTTCACAGCATACCTGACTGAAAGGCCTCATTAATATGCAAGTCATTACAGGTCATTATGCGATTCTTTTGTCTTCTCAGGTGTGAATTACAGCATTATACATGATGATTCATGCCTCTACGCATACTGTGTTTCTTGACAAAAACTAAATCAATATATTGTTTTATATGAACGAGTAGGCAGGATAATTTTTACATTGAAGAAAAAACTCTAGTCTACACCCTCCAATACCCAGAAGTCTTGTGAACACAGATTTAATATATATATATATATATATATATATATATATATATATATATATATATATATATATATATGGCTTTATTTCAGTGACTTAAGTTTTTTTTTTTTTTTAAATAACCACGCATAAACGTTATTCCTTCAAAAACACAAACTTGTACATACATGTTCCTCACATATTATTGTGGCCTAGTTTGTGCTGAATACAGTTTAATGACACTTTTTTCCATTAATATGTTTATGAACAACTGAAAAAAAGCACAAATGTCAGGGCATGTCAAAACTTCTCCAGAGCCCCGAAATTCCTCAGACCCCAGAGGGTTAAAATCCAAATTTGTCATCTAAAGGTAAAAGATAATGCTGTCTCTTTAAAATCGTTAGTTGCGAACCGAGTTCGCAACTTTGAACCAGTTGGCTGCGTAGTCGCTATCTGAAGATGTCAGCAGAAACGAGTGGCTGTTTTGCAGAATGGAAATAATCAAATTACTTCACTTTTTTGACACATGCAGGCAAGAACATAACGGTAAAATGTAAGTTAGAGAGAAAAAACTGTGCACGCTCTCTTAGAGACAGGCGTCAGTCAATGCGCTCTCAACCAAAGCGCACACACATAGCCACCTCTCGCGAGTGTCAAATTTTCGCGGTTTATTACACATAAACATTCAAATACACACACACACAGTTATGTCAAAATGCCTGTCTTGGTGTATATCTGCATTGGTCATGTGAATGTGAACAGCGTGTGTCATAGCCGCCGATTTATGTTTCTGCCGGTGGGTGCACAGTGCCCAGTTTTATCTTACATGCGCATACAAACAAGAGGCTCCTGAAGACAAAAAAAATCTTGCAGGAGCCCTTTTATACTGCACTGTAAAAAAACATTCCGTAGTTTTTACAAAATAATTTTGGCAGCTGTGGTTGCCAGAATAATTTTGTAAAAAATATAGAAAAACTGTAAACACATTTACAGAACAAACTGTAATCTACAAACAAGAAAATTTAAATTAAAACCAGTAAATTCAACAATGCACACTACTACTAAAATATGTTTTGTACCTTTAACATATACTGACAACCACCATAATAATGCAGGTGGTAAAAGAGAAAGCCACATGAAGCATCAGAGTTCATCACAAATAGCTTTTCCACAAGCTGAAGTATATACTAATATAAAGAAGTTGCAAAAAGTGATTCATGCAAAATCAAAACACCACCATGGTAACCCACAACACTTACATAATGCAATAAACATTCATTAAACAACAGAAGATGTAACATAAAACCATAATGTACATAACTGATAACAAAAACTATTAAGAAACATGATGTTTTCAACAAGACTTTCAAATGTGTAGTGTCACAAAGGGAATTGTGGGAATATCAGTTTACAGTTTTTGACTGTAAATTGATTTGTTCTTTTTACTTCTAAAAATTGTAAAAAAAAAAAAAAAAAAAAAAAAAAAAAAAATACTGCATTTTATTGTGAAAATTACATAAAATGTCTAATAAGAGCTTGTACAGTTTTTCCCTGTATATAATATGGGAACTTACTGTTAACCTATACTTTTTTTTTTTTTTTTTCTGTAGCGTTTTTACTATAATTTACTGTTTAAATCACATTAATTTATTACAGTGTGACAGGTTATGCGCTTGAATCATGGACTGTCATCAGCCAATTAAATTTCCGTTTGCAATGCAAGCTTCAGACACCAGTCATGCTGATGGTGTTCCTCATAGTGTCTATAGCAGATGTGGTGTTGAAGTTCCACTTCAAAAGGGAACTGCATATTATAGTATGTTTTTAGAGAATATTTATAGACCTATTCAGTGATGTTAAAATGGGCAATGAGAGAGTTGGATCATATGTTATTAGCAGTTAGATACACTGAAAAACGTTGCTGTAGAATTTACTCTGAAACAAATTTCACTCAGAAATTGCTAGATATTATACAAAAAAGAAATGGCAAGTAGCACATTGAATTAAAATGTGAAATTTTGAATCATAGAGACTGATCTGTTATAAGCGAGTGTAAATTAAAAGTTGTTAAATTATAAAACAGAAGTTTGATCATTTACAGTTGATTTTTATATGTTTAATCAACATAATTATGCATTTTATCCTCGAAAATAACTATATTTCCCTACGCACATAAAAGTGTCTGTATCAGTGATATCAATATGTGCACTTGGCATCAGAATGAAAATCACATCGCCCATCCATAAGTGTTAGCTTATGTTCCTATCTTGAATTATTCATTATCTAAGTTTAAGGACAATGTGCATTTGTCTTTTAATATTTAATGACTAAATGAAGCATGTTTCAATCAATCAGGCCCATATTTCTTGTTAACAGTAATTAATGATGCATTTCACCAAAAGTCACTTTGCAGGAATAAATAATGCACTTAAAAAGAAGGAGAACAGAAATGTGCATTAAATTATTTTTCTGCAGTATTTTACTGGTGATTCGAAGTTCACTAACAGCACCATGGTGAATATTTTCTCTCAAATGGAAACGGAGTCGTAATTCCCCTAATTACATCTGAACACATCAACTCCATCATTAATCAAACTCCACATAGCATCCCTGAACCCTGCCAGCTCATTAAATTAACCATATTATTACAAACTATGATTGGGATTATACGGCCTCCCACACCGTTGCTAAAGATGAGAATTTATGGCAACGAGCTTCTCATCTCTCTCGTTCTGGTTTCAACAGGACACCAGAGAGATGTTCAGATGTTCTCCATTTGTTTGCTCAGATGATGGACAGTGTCTGCTTTCATTTTCAGCTGCTTTGCAGTGTGCTGATATTTCATTAACATCATAAACATCAAGTTGTTTTGTTATTATTATAGCTGCAGTAGATGCACACTCACAGTATGAACTATTGTGTTTTATTAACCCTAAATTGCTAACCCTAACCGTGCATACCCAGTGAACAAAAGAATGTTCTAAGAATGTTTTGCTGTTCCCATTAAGTTATGAATGTTATTTCTGAATGTTCTCTAAAAGTTCAAAATGTCTTTTCTTTTTTTTTTATTATTATTTATTTTAAACTTATTTTTCTTGAGAAACATTTAATTTTATACTTTTTGATAACATTATGGGAACGTTACTTTTGATGGTTCTGTGAACATTCTGAAACAAGTAGTAACCAAAGTTCTGAGAACGTTCCCTGTTAGCTGGGTTTACACTGCATGAGATATCGTGTTCCACAATGCACTGCGCTCAACTTGACATGATGTTTCCAGTGTTATGGTTGAAGTGGAAGTAACTGCCAGGCACTGCCAAAAAAATATTTTCTTCCTCTGTGTTTTTGTTGTTTTCCAGTACAATTATCTAAACATTATCACAATTAAAATACATTTACTTTAAATAAAAATGACAATGGGGTCAGTAAAATGAACTTAATTCAAATGAAGGGAAAACAAGATTATTTTCTGACCCCATTGGCAGATATTTGTTCTTGTTTTCAGCATAAACTCACTTATTTTTGATGCATTTTTCAGAAAACAAGACTTATTATTAATATCCCACCTCCCCCCATTCTTCGTCTCAAGTTAATGTATGTTAATTTAAGAGTGTTTAGATATTTGTACTAGAATACAAGTAAAAAAGATCCCAATCCAAAAAAAAACAACTAACCATCATGACAAACACACATTGACGCATTCAAACTTTGACTGTATTAAGGCTTTGAAACAAATATTTTTAGCTTGCATTCAAATATTAGATGCACACACACTCTGTGAAAACAATGTAATTAAATCTGTTGGTGGTTTTAGAGACTGTAAAATCTTGAAGCAAATAGTGGTGGGCGGCTTCATTTTGACAGAAATATAAATTAAACCCGACCGCCATGTCTCACAGACCCATACAAAACCCAAGGCGCTTTTGAAAGCGCTGCCAGCTTCATTCATCCTGCCGAAATAAAAATGGCCTTCAACACAATCAATTATTGGTAATTATGTTCCGCTCAAACGGTTCCAGTCTTTGTCTCTGATCGGTGGCTTTGCCCGCGTTCACGACGCCAGCTGCTCTGTTCTTCACCACAAATAAAAGGTGTTTGTCTTCCACAAAAATGTAAAGAGAAGAAAGGCATACATATATTTTAATAAGCTTATGTTTAAACACACACATGTGCAGTGTTCAGACCCATTTTAATGAGTTCATGTAAATCCTGCTCTTTGTGATATTTTTTATTTAACAAAATTAGTGTTTTCTGGCAGCACCATTTCATTTTATGAATATATATATATATATATATATATATATATATATATATATATATATATATATATATATATATATATATATATGCTGCTCTCACAAGTATTAATGTACACAACGGAGTCATTTTTTTTCCCCATCATAAATCAGATGCTATAAATCAGAACCACTACACTGACTGAATTGGATCCATCTAATCTGTCTGTCTGTTTGGCTTTAAAACATTTAAACTTTCAACTTTTCAAGCTTTTGTTTTTTTTTTTTTTTTTTTCTTTATCTACTTCTAATCTACTTTTTAGCCTGACATCAAAGTTGGTCTTGACAAAATGTTTTATCCAGTTGATTCTGTGTTGTTTGACTAGTAAACACTGACACAACTGTGTGTGAGAAAGACACTGCTGCTAACTAAAAGCAATCTCATTCCTCCAGCAAGCAAACAAACAAACAAATAAATAAACAGATATAAAATAATAAAAATAAATAAGTAAATGACTGCTGTAGTGGAATGAGGTGATATTTCTAAAGGCTGTTTGTGTGTAACTGATAGAGTTTATTATTAAGTCTATCAAATCAACACAGCATGACATCAAATTAGTGCTCAAGGATCAAAAACACAATGCATGTTTTTACCACGCAACTCAAATTAATTGAATTTCTTAGTTCAGCATGTTTTATTGGTCAGGCTTGTGTTTTTCGTTCGGCGTGTGAATGTTTCGGTTTCTCTGGCCACCATGAGCCACAGAGCATGAAATGAAGTGAGGCACTAAATGTGCGAGAGAAACAGACGAGAATGAATGTGTGTTTGTGTCTCTCAGATGAGCTTTCATCTTGTTAGATTCTGCTAATGCCGCAGTACTGTAAGTGAAAGACACAAGGATATGGGACGGAAATTAATGCAACACATCAGGACATCATCAACAAAACTTCATGTTACAAAGGAGTAGAAAACGCATACTGTATGATGGGTCACAACCAACAGCCAGAACTCCAGTTTTGTGGAATACAGTGGCAAATGGCAATGGCATTCCGTCGCAATATTCAAAATTCTGTCGCAATATTTGAGGCATTCATCATCAGTGGCATCTGGTGTCTGTCTGTCAATGCATGATCTTTGAGTTGTTTTATGGACTTTGTGCGAGTTTGGCACATGCTGCCGCTCTTCTTGAAAACGTTCCCGTTCACACATTAACTCATTTAGCTGATTGTGTGTTTCATGCACCTGCATGTTTGGCCATCGACTATCTGGCTTTGCTAGTAAACTCATCTGTGGGTGCGTCAGGCTGTCGGGGCTCTTTTAATGCACATGCTAATGGCTAATTATCCAAAAGTGACTCACCTTTGCAGCTGCAATTTGAGTGATTTAGTTACTGCAGCATTAAAGCGCTTGATCATTTTTCCCAGACAAAAAAACAAACAAACAAAAAATAAAAAAACATTCTAAGAACATTTTACTAACGTTCCCATTAAATTATGAAAGTGTTATTTCTGATTGTTCCCTGAATGTTCAAAACATCTAGTTTCCTTGCGATATGGTTCACCCGCATTGCGTCAATTTAGGCCTCACAGCAGACTGACAACACTCCAGTATGCAAGCTGATTCAGCGATATCCCCTGCGGTCACCCGGCGATGTCTAAAAAAATGAATTTAAGAGAAAATTTCACCACAACGTTGGCACCCCTGCACTCAACAGCGAGAGACTCCACCCCCAGATGGTGAGAGATTCCACCCCCTCGAGGATCTTTTTGCAACAGAAGAGAACTCCCACTGCCGAAGGAAATGGGTGTTCTGGCCCAGTAATGGCCTCACCTGTGCCTTTATGCCTTCCCTCCTTTAGGCTTGCTCCCACAGCTCCTCAGGTGGATAAGGGAAGAGAAACGTTGAGTCCTTCTGATGGACTTCTTTAGACTCCACTAATTGTGAGATCGTGTTAGTTCTCACGTTCATGCAGGAACTGCTGGATAGTGGACGCGCCCCTTCCACACTCAAAGTGTATGTTGCAGCCAACAAGGCGAATTGCGCTCCGATGTTTGGACAATTGATTAGGAAACACAACCTGGTCATTAAGTTTCTCAGAAAGGTTAGGAGGTTGAATCCTCCCCGCCCTTGCTCAGTTCCGTCATGGGACCTCTCCACTAAGCTTATGGCTCTTCAAGGCCCTCCCTTTGAGCCGCTCAAGTCAGCTGACCTTTGGTCCCTCTCTCTCAATACTGACCTCCTGCTGGCTTTAGCATCAGTCAAGCAAGTCGGAGATCTGGAGGCTCTATCTGTTGAACCTTCCTGCCTGGAGTTCAGCTCTAACAACACTAAAGTGGTCCTTAGGCAGAGAAAAGGTTATGTAATGAAAGAGACCTCTACCCTGTTTAGAACGCAGGTGAATGTGCTGTTAGCACTTCCGCTCGTGGAAGACGAACAGGAACCTCATCCACTCTGTCCCGTAAGGGCTCTCAGAGTATATAATGAGCACTATAGCTAGTATTGGCAATTGGAGCAGCTGTTTGTCAATTTTACAGGCTGCACTAAATGGCTGCCAGTTTCAAAGCAAAAACTTTCCAAATAGATTGTGGATGCAATAGCGCTGGCTTACAATTCGGTGGACTTGTTGTGCCCCTTAGGAGTGAGGGCTCACTCCACAAGAGGTACGGCCTCCTCTTGGGCTTGGTCCAGTGGAGTCTCCATTGCAGACATCTGTGCAGGCTGGCTGGTCCTCGTCATCCACTTTAATCAGATTTTACAACCTGGACATCCCTGCTCTTCAGGCACAGGTGTTGTCAGACTAATATAATTACGTTTTGTGTAACGGACTCCAACTGCAGCCTGAGCCCCTCTCTATATGGCTGTTTGAGGAGCGCTTGATTTGAGCGCCTCCAAGCTGTTGGCTCTCAAAGCAACTTCCGTTCTGTGATTGTAGCATGGAGTGTTGCAATGCATTTCAATGCAGTACATTTTGGAAAATCATTTTTAGTCCATATCTGCAAGACGGACATTTCAGGATAAGAGATGGACTAAAAGAGGATGTGGTGCTGGTCCTTCAAGAGTCACTCTCAATCTGTCTGTCTTTAAAGGAGACCTATTATACCCCATTTTACAAGATGTAAAATAAGTCTCTGATGTTCCCAGAGTGTGTATGTGGAGTTTTAGCTCAAAATACCCCACAGATAATTTTAATAGCATGTTAAAATAGCCACTTTTTGGGGTTGAGCAAAAACACGCCATTTCAGTGTGTTCCCTTTAAATGCAAATGAGCTGCTGCGCTCTGCCTAAGATGGCGGAGCTTCAAGAGCTGATTCTCCGGTGTCAGGATTCAATCAGGATGCACTATAATGTCAGAAACTGCAAATATATGCTGCATGGAGATAGAACAGGTATAGTTATTTCAATTACGGTTATAACTTATATTGTCTTCTTGTTTTTATCCACTATATTAGTACAAGCCTTTTGTACTGGACCCCGTTTGACTTTACCGATGTGTTTTATGATGTTTATTGTACTTCACACAAAATATGAAGTGTCCGTTTTCACTCTAGAAAATCACTGTAAGAGCTAAATAAAACAGTGGAAGTGTGAATTAAAATATTATCCATAAACTCTCTCTCTCTCCCTTGCATTATCATCAACATACATAGGGAAGTACACAGAAACACTCGTTACAACTAACAGTAAAATATATATATATAAAGACTGCATGCCTTTTTGGGTGGTGCTTAATAAACTGGTAAACTTTAAGTCCGTAAATCAACTCAGATGAACTGTAATAAAGTGCTCTCACCTTCATTACTGCCATACCCAGGTTAACTGTAGGCTGTAAGCTGGATCATGAACAGTTTACTGATTTATCCTTGAGTAACAACTTTTTAGCACCTCTGTTTTGTATTGTCCCTTTGTATTGACATTTGTTCACAAAGCAGTCCGGTGTGAAATGATTCATGCAGATATTCAGGGAGTGAATGGAGAGAGTTTTGTGTATTAATCCATCCAGCTATAGAACACCTAAAACGCTTGGGAGACATTCTCGTCAGTGCAGCAATGGTGGACTGTGAACTCACTGTGAACTCGCTCAGGGCGGTTCTATGTTAAAACGGCAGTGTCTTTCAACATTTGTGGGTGGGGCCGGTGGCTAAAGTGACGTCACATTGCCAGGGATCTGGAAACAGCTTGTTCTGCTTATTATTTATGGTGATTCAAAAAGGAGTGGTTGGATTTTTATCATTATAGGGTGGCTGTACACACACTGCCAACACACATTTATAGCCAAACACCATACAACACCATACAAAAGTGAATTTTGCATTAAAGGTCCCCTTTAATTTCTATTCTAAACACGCTAGATATATACACTAATATTTTGCTTGCTTTGAATTATAGGCCATGTGAACGTATATTAAAAAGCCATTTTAAATGGTGTTGCATTGTGAAGAGAGGCTGAAAATGGTTATTTTAATAGAAAGGTGTAAGAAAATATAAACCTTTTTCTTGTGCTTTTATTATATCTCATAAATGAGACACGGTGGTTGAAATTAGTTATAAGATGTTCATGTCGAGCTTTTTCAGAAAATTTATTTTCTTCACAGTAGACAACCGAGTTTGAGTTTAGCCATAGAATATATTTAAAATGTTTGTCTGACGCTCTTTATGAGTTCATGATGGTGACAAGACGTTTTCCATCCTCACTGACAGGCACTGAGTATTTCTGAAGGAAGTTTATTGGCATCATGCTGAATATAGACTGCACTGTCTGAAAACACAAATCCAGTTTAATCACTTGCAAAATGACAGTCAGTCTTAAAGATCGAATTTGATTGGGTTCAGAGTGATAAACATCTAAACACCTTCACAAACAGCCTGGAGTAGGCAACGTTTCATACAGAAGAGATGGTCCGTCCAGCAGAAGCTGAGTGTTCACACTCGAAACCGCTGACACACAAACCACATCAGCAGCACTGAACCCCACAAATTACGACAGACAGAGATTGAGATCATTTGTTAATTACTTTCATGGTGCTGCAGGGCTCATAATGATAAATCAACTCAATTAGATGTACAAAAGTGCAGCGTGAACTAATAAAAAACACATCTGTCCAAACGTCGGACAGCCCACCTCACTCTAACCACAGGGGACAAAGTCTTAGCATCCCTCATGTTTGTTTCATACTTGCTTATCTCTATCAGGCACAAAGTAATTTTCATGAACAGGGTATAAAAAGGGTAGTAAAAGGTGTTTCTTTATCAAGCTTTATGAGGCAACTGATTTTGCAACCAGATGCCTATACCATGTTGGTTTGTGAACAAACTCAGTGTTACAGGATTTGTTTCAAGTTGACAAAACCAAACCAATTTAATCAGTCTTTGTTAGTTCCATGACACCGATCTCTGTCAACTCAAACTTTGATCCTCAGTTCATGGAGCGCATGCACATGAAAGTGTGACATCAGTAGTGAACAGCCAATCACATGCATTCAATCATAGAGAAACTGTGATTCAGTTATCGCCAAAAATTACGAGATTGAAAAATATGAATTACATAAATGCATTTACACAACAAGGACAAAAACATATCTTGCTATATCAGTGCAAGTAAAATTTGTGAAGTTAGTTCGCTCATGTGTAATGGATTAGGGGTATCATAATTATATAAATAATATATAAATCATGTAATTTTTTTTTTTTTTGTATTTAATCTTTGTAGTGACCTTTAATTTGGAGCAAGAGAAACTGGGGGAGTGACTTTTTTTTTTTTTTTTGTCAGACACATGTCACTTTGCTCACAGCTGATTAGTCCAATTTCAGTTTGAGATCTCTTACCCAGAACATAATAATAATAATAATAATAATAATAATAATAATAATAATAATAATAATAATAATAATAATAATAATAATAATAATAATAATGAACTTTATTTTATATAGCGCCTTTAAAAGCAGCTTCTCAAAGTGTTGTACATAAGAACATAAAATCACAACAGAATATAAAAATTTCAAAAAAACAAACAAACAAAAAAGAATACTTAGTACAGAATTAAAAATACAACTAAAAGCAACTTAAAAAAAAAAAAAAAAAAAAAAAATATATATATATATATATATATATATATATATATATATATATATATATATATATATATATATATTCTGCATTTCGTTTCTCTACAGGCAAGAAATTCCAGAGTTTAGGTGCAAGATTTGAAAAAGCCCTATTACCCATAGATCTCAGGCGAGTTACAGGGACAGTTGAAAGACCAGCACTGACGGATCTAAGATTTTGAACTGGGGTGTAGGGTGTCAATAGGTCAGCCAAATATTGAGGTGCCAAATTGTTTAATGCTTTGTAAGTCAGTAGTAGAACTTTAAAATCAATACGGAATTTGACTGGCAGCCAGTGCAGTGATTTAAGAATAGATGTAATATGCTCTCTTGCACTGGTTCTAGACAAGATGCGTGCAGCAGAATTTTGTACCAACTGTAATTTGTTGAGAGTAGTCTTGGGAATTCCAGCCAGCAAAGAGTTACAGTAGTCAGTAAGCGAAAAGACAAATGTGTTAATTAGCTTTTCTGCCACGGTTAAAGTTAACATTGGGCGCAATCTGGCAATATTTCTGAGGTGAAAGAAAGATACTTTAACAGTGTTTCTAACCTGTAAGTCAAACTTTAGGTTGGGATCAAATATCACCCCCAGATTTATTTATTTTTTTTTGTCTTTAAACTGTACAATGGAGTCATCCACCTGTAAGGATGGCGGCTCCATTCTGCGTAACTGATGTGGTGAAGCAATAAGCATGACTTCGGTCTTATCATTGTTAAGGCAGAGACAGTCCTCTGACATCCACTTCTTTACCTCAGAGATACTTTGAGACAGAGTAGAGACATCAACATTTACATCTGATTTTGAATGTATATTATATATATATATATATATATATATATATATATATATATATATATATATATATATATATATATATATATATATATATATAATGTGTGTGTGTCATCAGCATAAAAATGAAAGTTAAGACCAAGTGACCTTAAAAGCCGACCAAGGGGAAATATATACAGGCTAAATAGTAATGGACCAAGTATTGATCCTTGAGGAACACCTGATTTTATAACTCCGACTTCAGATCTTGAACCCCCCAATACAACAAATGGTTTATGGTCAGAGAGATAAGACTTGAACCAGTTCAGAGCAATCTTAGAAATACCAAAAAACATACTCAAGACGTGAGAGTAAAGTACAATGATCAGTGGTATCGAATGCTGCACTGAGATCAATTAGAATCAATATAGATATATAACCAGAATCTGAGGCAATTAATAAATGATTTAAAACCGTTACCAGTGCTGTTTCAGTACTGTGCAACTTATGGAAACCAGACTGAAGGGGCTCAAATAGTTTGTTAACAGTCAGGTGAGCTCTTAATTGAGAAACCACAACTTGTTCTACGATTTTAGAAATAAAAGGAAGGTTGGAGATGGGTCGAAAATTTTTAAGGTTCTCAAAATCAGCGTTATTTGTCTTTGGTACTGGGGTAACAGCAGCAATTTTAAGTGCAGCTAAACCACACCAGTACTCAGAGAATCATTTACTATACACAGCAGGACAGAGAGATTCAAAACATGACTTAAACAAACTAGTTGGTATGGGGTCAACAACAGAAGTGGTTGCTTTCATACTTGAGTCCAAAGTAGGAAAGTTGGAAAGTGGAACACCACTATATACATAACCATTTGATGTGTTAACAGATGACACTTGTACAGTGGCAATATGATTTTGTATGTCCTAAATCTTGCTGCTGAAGAACTATAAAAACCTGTTGCACAGATGAGCTGAAGCTGGCACATTTGACATATTATTCCTATTTAGGAGTTTGTTTATTTATAGAAAAAGTTGCTTTGGGTTGTTTTGCTGACTTGTTATCATATGTGAGAAATAGTCTAACCTAGCAGATACAATTTGTCCCTTATACTCAACCAGACTGTCTTTCCAGGCCTGGTGATGGACAGTTAAGCCAGACATATGCCATCTACGCTCAATTTTACAGCAATGAGCTTTGTAGGATCATAGTTCATCAGTGTGCCAGGTTGCATTTCATACAAATGAGACAAATAAAGACTTTAAAGGAGCAAATCTGTCCAAACCAGTAGATAAAATGGAGTATAAGCCAGTTACATTGTCATTCCACTCTTCAGATAGTAATCCACGGTCAGATGAAGAATCAATATAATCAGAAAACTCGAGAGGCTCAATGGTTCTCCATTTTCGATAGTTTATAGTGCGTTGAACAGTTTTGTTTGTAACAGGACAGTCCATATTGAAGAAGATTGCCCGATGGTCATACAATCCTAACTCTGTGATACACAGGTGAGAAACAAACGATCCATTTAAGATGACAAGATCTAAAATGTGGCCTTTATTGTGAGTGGGAGAATCCACGAGTTGATGTAGCTCGAAGCACTCCAATAACGATGCAAAATCTTTTGTGGTTGAACAGTCAATATTGTCCATGTGAATGTTAAAATCCCCCACAATAAGGACTCTCTCGAATTTAAGGATTAACACAGATAGCATATCAGCAAAATCTGTTGTAAAATCCGTATTTTTCTTTGGAGGCCTGTAGATAGTTGTTATAACATTAGATATAAGTGCACAAATACTCAGAACAAGACTTTCAAAAGACTGAAACTGAGGAACAGTCACCGGACACAGGTTTTGTGGATGTTTATACAGCACAATGATGCCACCACCTCTGCATGAGGATCACAGGGAATCACATAATCTATAGCTGTTTGGGGTCAGTTCATTAAAAAGAAGGTCATCTGATTCCTTATGCTAGGTTTCTGTTAAGCATATAATGTCCAGGTTGAATCCACGCCGATGAAATCCACGCCGCCAACCGCTTCTCTGCAGTACACATCCTGAATCACTCCGTTAAGATACACAATCCCAACAACGCCCAGAGATAAAAGCAGTAATCCAGCAAATAAAACATGATTCGACATCACCGTAAAGAGGGAAATGCAATCCAATAAAAAATTGTTGTAGCACATTAGAAAATGCAGTTAGTTGCACTAAAAATAGTATAAAATAATACAATGGTCTGGAGAACGCAGTGGCAGCCACGCGTGCCAGCACACCCCTTCAACCGGACACTGGCAAAAATAACATAACATTACATAACCTAAGCAGGTTAGCCGTGGAGTGTAAGTTACTATGTCAATAAACTCTGCTAAAAGTCGAGCCAAATTTGTGGTGCCAAAAACCCAGGGTTGGCACAAACTAAACTTAAACATACCTGCTATCTACCTAAACCAGCTTCATGGTATAGGCCCCTGATGTTGGCTTGTAGTTATTGATAAATATTATGATATAAAAAAAGAAAAAATATTTGCTCATTAATTTTTCTTACAATAACTGTGGTAGAAGAGATGAATGGTTAGCTTGATGAATCAGTGAAACACTGCATGTAAAAACTGAGAAAATTAAGTCACAGAGCGAATCATGTAGTAACTCCCATTCCCTTTAAGAGCGAGATGCGCTCACGCCACGGCGGATTGCTATTTACATGACGGAATTTGTTGGCGGAAAAGCTGAACGCTTTTCAAACGAAGAAACCGATCATCTACGGGACATGCAGGAATCCACCAAAGCTTCCCAATCAGGTACTCCATTTGGCTGAACAATTCAAAAATATGTAACATTATAAAACACTGACTTATTAAACACACCGATTCAACTGAGGAGTTCAACGAGTGATGTTTTGCTGAAATTACCTGTTAAGTGGCCAGTCAATCTTTTAGTCGTCTGCGTTGGATGCAGGCTTTCAAATAGCTCCGCGCGATGAGTCAGTTAACATATATATATATATATATATATATATATATATATATATATATATATATATATATATATATGTGTGTATTGGCATGATTGTTCAATTAGTTAGCCAATTTCGTTCATCATTATAAGTAGAAATAGGCTGAATTGAAAATAGGTAGCCTAATTCTAATACATGCAATGACTATCCATCATTACATTTTATATGTATGTAGCCTACACAATAATATTCTTTTACACTGTAATCCTTTTGTTTTTAATATTTGGCATGTTTGTGTGATGCGCATCCCTGTGTGTAATAAGCAAAGTCAACGCGCACTGTGGACGCGCCCAGAGGCGCAGTTTCTACCAACGCGCTCTAACATAAAAATATTGCGCCATTGACTTTAGACTTTAGACCAGGTTTGAGTTGGTCTATGGAGCAGTCTATTTTCAGCTCCTTAAAATAGCAGTTCGCCGGCAATGCGCCTGAACACACCTCTTTTTTAGACCAGCACGCCCATGGGCGCACTAACTGGAGCAAAGGCATTTACTAATTTAAGGACGTGGCGCTGAACGGGAAAACGCGAACGGTGCCGAACGCAAATTAGCAAACACACTTGCGCTGCGCCTTGCGTCACATTGCGCCGGGTGTATTATAGGGCCCAAATTGAACAGGACACATGCTCATTGGAAAAACGTACCTCAACATTTTTGCAAAACGCAAAATACATAACAATATGTACACATCAATGCAATTTCTAACAGAAATTAACACTAGAGGCAGTAAAACAGCAAGCACTTTTAATCGTATAAATAAATAATAAATGATAAATAAGACTTGTTTTCATGCGGCTCCTTGCACAATGTTATGTACTTTTTACCATAGTGCATGATTTGTAAACCAATATATTTTGGAGCTTGCATCACTTACCCAGCTCCAGATGTTCAGTTTTACTGACATAATAAGCTTACTCAGTAGCTCAGCTGGTACAGAATTGTACTTGTGATGCGAAGAGCTCGGGTATGGATCCCATGAAAGACGAATCATGGTAAAAGAGCTCAAAAATAAGCTAAAATGCCAAGGTTACGATTGCATTTTCATGTCACATTTGCTTTTGTTAACACCATCGGGTAGGTTTAGTGTAGGTGTATGTTATTAAACGTGATGGAGCATTAAGCTTTTAGCGCCACTCACTGGACAATTCAATTCAGAACTGCGGTGATACACAAACCTCAACGTAATAAAACGTTGCCTTATCCACATTGATCTGTTCCGGAAAAAAAAAACTAAACATGCTTTTGGTGTCACTCACTTTGAAACTGTTGTGAAACATGCACGCCGCAATGTATTTTGCGGTTTGCAAAAATGTTGACACAGTTACGTTTTTCTAATGAGCCTGGGCCGCATTTTACTTTCATAATCTGCCATATGTAATAGTGAAACAGGATATTAAATGGGGGAAAATGCAGAATGATCTTTTTTAATCATGAGTTAATTGGATTGTGAAAAGTGGGCCGAGTAAATACAGTTCATTATGATTTCATGTTGACTCTTTACAATTCTTAAATCTCTCTCAGGAATACTGTACAGCAGTGTTCTTACGTAAACTAATAGACATAGAACAGAGTGTGTTCTCAGTGCTAGTCATGACCCTTCAGCCAATAAAAGACACTTGAAAGAGAAACGAAGAACTGAAGGCCCATGTCTTCGCTATGAATAGAGTTTAAAATAGTGGCGAGAGCAGGTCATACATATGGATCAGTCCTGCTGTGCACCTGGCAGATCCATTAGTGATAACATCCCCTTAATTAGACACATTAGACTCAGTCAACGTTTGCTTTGATACTATTAGACCAAGAAAAAGCATTTGGCCGGCCGGAAGGCAGTATTTCTGGAATAATCTTGAGATGTTGGGCTCCTCTCGTGGCTTTATCGCTGTGATTAAAGCACTTTATGGTGACACTGAATGTGCAGTAAAGGTACTCGTTGTGAACTCATTGCAGGAATTAGGGAGAATTGTTCACTGCTGGGAATGTCATAGCCTAAAGGACCGGACCGATCATATGTGACATGATGTTGTAAAACTAAAATCTGATGTGTTTGGTGTTTTTGATGTCTATCTATCCAAGTTTAAAGTGCACAATCACTGGACCACAACAGAGGTTAAATATCCCTGGGTTTATTTGGACTACAGTCAAACTGAGAAATCAATGGCACTAAAACATCACTTATGAATGATGCATTTCAATAATAAAACATACATCAATATATTGTTAGTTTTATATAATTGATAATCAGCTTGTATGCTCCAATCAGAAGTTTGGGTTTGGTATAAGACATTTTAAAATGTTTTTTGAAAGAAGTCTCTTCTGCTCACCAAACTGCATTTATTTATCAAAAATACACTAAAAACAGTAATATTGTGGATTATTACAATTTCAAGTAACTGTTTTCTATGTGAATATGTTTTGAAATGTAATTTATTGCAATGCAAAACTTATTGCCACTATACTCTATCCTCTATCCACTCTTTCTGTTGTTGCTTACTATGTTATGTATCTCTGTATTCTGTATTACAAAAGTGTACTGTGACATGCAACTGCAATCATCTCTATCTCTGGACTGGGCAAATGTCTATTGTCCACTTAACTGATTATGCAATGACTGTTTATGATCGACCGTCTATTATGGTACTGCTTTTGTAAAGTGTCCTTGAGCTTGGCATTACATATAAAAAAAAAAAAAAAAAAAAAAAAAAAAAAAGAAAAGAAAATAGATATCTTTTGAAACATTATAAATCACTTTTGATCATTTGAATGCATTCTTGTGTCAGGGTTATGTTTAAGTTGTTTTTTGCTTAGTTCCTGTTTTGACTATGTCCTTGTTTGTTATTAGTTTGCATGATGTTTGATTAAACACACCTGTATCTATTCCAGTTAATTACCTCACTCTCTGTACTTAAGCTGTTCCTCTCAGTTTTTTTTTTTTTTTTTTTTTTTTTTTTTTTTTGTTCAGACTTGTTTTAACGTGGTTATGTTCTAAGTTTCTCTTTGGATTTATTATTAAAGATTGTTTATTTCTCTGAATCTCTTGCATCATACACTTACTTGAAGTCGAGTCACCTTTATTTATAGTGCTTTATACAATACAGATGATTTCAAAGCAGCTTTATATAGTGACAACAGGAAAATGATTCAATGATGCAAACAGAGTTCATTTTTGTTGTACAGCAGCTCTAAAAGAAAAGAGTGGCATTGTTCAGCAAAAGTCAGTTCAGTGTTGAATCAGTATCGTTGTAAAGATCATCAATTATTAAATTAGTTCATTTCATCTGTAAACAGTTCTGCAGAAAACAGTGATATCATCCAGCTCAGTTCAGTTATTCAGTTCTCATCCAATAGTGTCAGTGCAGTCAAATCAATAATATTGTTGAATATTAAGTGCCACACACAATGACACCTTCATGAATAAAAGTAATTTATTTCATTTTTTTTTTATTTAAAAACAAATTTTACTAAACCCAAATTTTAAACAGTTGTGTTTTTTTTTTTTTTTTTTTTTTTTTTACCAAATTGACAGACTAAAATGAAAAAAAGTAGTTTAATTGAGGAATATTCCAAAGAGACCTCCTAGCAAAATATGTGATAGTTAATTTTCTGAAAAGTTAAAAACTGTAAGAAGACATGCAAGTCATTACAGACATTAGTAGATGATTTGAATTTCTCGCATTAGTGAAGGTTGCAGTTTCCATATATATTTTTTTTTTTTTATGTTTTACAAATCTATAAAGAATGTGGAAGATATCAAGAAAATGTGGGAATATAAGAGTGTGTTTCTTTCTGCTGAAGCTGATGGATTAAATTGTACTAAATGAACATAATAACTCAGAGTGTATAGAGTGAAGTTGAAAGATGTAAATTGTTTAAATAATGGTTTAACAAAATATTAAAAGCCATCTGTCTGTCTGTGGTCTGTTGCTCTACAGCAGGCTGTGAGGGTTATTTGATAGACTCGAGAGAGCTGCTGCTACCGAAGCTGGATTGTTTTGGAAAAGCTGCCCGGCATTGTGGGTAATGAGCTGGCAGAGTGGAGAGATCAGAGGTCGACACTCAGCAAGCAGGAGATAACGTGACATAACAGAAACACACACACAATCTCACACCTTCTCCAAAGGTTCATTCTGCAGTTTTTGCTTCTGAGAGTGTGACGCACAGGCACAAAACAACAGGTCACAAAAACAGTACAAAACACACAGGGGTGACTAAATTCATTACACATTTGCAGCACATTTGCAAAAGCATTTCAGTGCAAAAACCTGTGTCTTATACACTGACCACCCGCAATCCAATTGAACCTGTATATGTGCTGGAATAGTGATATACAGTTAAAGGGATAGTGCACCCAAAAATGAAAATTTGATGTTTATCTGCTTACCCCCAGCGCATCCAAGATGTAGGTGACTTTTTTTCTTCAGTAGAACACAAATGTTGATTTTTAACTGCAACCGCTGCAGTCTGTCAGTCAAATAATGGGAGTGAATGGCAACACATCAATAAGAGTCGAAAAAACTTGCATAGACAAATCCAAATGAAACCCTGCGGCTCGTGACGACACATTGATGTCCTAAGGCACGAAACGATCGGTATGTGCGAGAAACCAAACAGTATTTATATAATTTTTTACCTCTAAACCACCACTATGTCCAACTGCGTTCAGCACTTGGTTAGTGAGGTCTGATCGCGCTCTGACAACGGCAGTGATGTCTCGTGCTTATACTTCAATGAGTGCTAGACATTACTTCCGTTGTCAGAGCGCGATCAGACCTCACTAAGCGACAGGAAGACTTGTTGTGAAGATGAAAAGCCTACTACATGAAATTGGTAGGTCAAATTTAAAACGCATGCAATCGCCTTTTTTTTTTTTGTACCAATGTTATTTGCAAGGTATAATTACGTTCGAGTTAATAAATGTCTGTAAGAACAGTGGAGTTGGTGCTCATTTTTAAGCCGTGCTAACTAGCATTAACTAACTACCTCCCACAGCAGCGCTGGCAGACCGGGTCCGGCTGAACCACTGTGAGACAGACGGGAAGAGTCGTCGCAATAAAGAAGACTTTTTTCTTTAACATTTTAAGATGATATGTATTGACTGGTTATTGTTGTATACTGATACGTATTAAGTACTTTAACTCTTCAAACTTTTATTTTTATATTTCCAGCATATATTTTCCACTGGCACAATGCTTTACTGTGATTTTACTGGTATGGCTATAATTGTATCTTGTTCATTGATGAAATATGGTTAATATGCTGGTAAATCTGTATATTCTATTGAAGTTTAGCTATGAAATGTAAAAGATGAAACTTTCATAAAGCTGTGTGAAGCTGTGTGATGTGAAGCAATAACTTGTGTTATTGAATATATAACAGTAAAATTAAAAATAATATTAGTAATAATAAAAATTATAGTATAATGCTGTACTTTATTTTACACTATGTTGAAAACTACTGTAGTTATTTTATGGTAATTTTACTGTGGTATAAATTACAGAAACTAAGTTACTGTTAATTTGACAATAAACATTTTCCATGTAGCAATTACAACAACTGGGTTATAACTAGGTACTAACCCTGTACCTACCCCTAAACCTAATCTTAACCCATGTAGTTATCTTACATTACCAGTAATTTCTTGGGTAAGTACACTGTAAGTACACGTACTGTAAAATCAAGAGTAACCGAAAAACTGAATTTCATTAAAAACTCTTTGTGCCTTTTTAATAAGTATGGAAGCAGTAATTTTCTAATGTTTATGGTCATCATTCCTTTTATTTTCTCTTCACTAGTCCTTTTAAGTGGTTCTGCTATGTGGCAAATGACAAAGTACAGATATTGTATTGATATGAGTTTGTAAAAACAGCATGTATAATAATAATAATAATGATGATGTTTAAAATAATTTTAGATGGAGTATAGCATGTCACACTGCAGCTTTCCAACAGCATCTCATGTCCATGTAATCTGCCAAAGAAAACAAATGTATATTGTCATTTTTATTTATTTATCTATTTACCGCTGATGGGATAAAAGAACAGAAAACAGATAATATAATGTTGCTAGTTCTGAATTAGCATTGTTATTGATGGAAACATGGAATATTACATTTCCCTTGAAGCAGTGAAATATATTAGACTTCCTTGAAAATAACAAAATAAATGTTTTCCACAAGGAACAGTGACTGCGTGCATGAACAGACGAGTGTGTCTGGCTTTTGAGCAGGTATAATATTCTCCTAAACGACTTTCATCCATGTGGTTCAGGCCGGGCCATCTGCACCAGGCAATGATAAATAGTTCTGTTGAAAGAAGGGCATTATGGTAAATGCATGTGCTGTAAGACAGGCCAGTTCAGTTAAATCTAAAACAAATCTAGAACAAAATAAAACCTTGTAATTGTACACTTTAATTTAAGGTGTCCTTGTTACAGTGTAATTACACAATTAAGTAGGCTACTAAGTAACATTAATTAACAACATGTACTTACTATATGATTAAAGGGTTAGTTCACCCAAAAATGCAGTTTCCGTCATTAAGTACTCACCATCATGTCATCACAAATTAAGACATTTTTCATGAAGGGTTTCTGAACCACACATAGGCAGCAACGTCATTCCACCTTTTGAGGTCCAGAAAGGTACTAAATACATTGTTCAAACAGTCAATGTGACTACAGTGGTTCAATCTTAATGTTATGAAGCGACGAGAATACTTTTTGTGTACAAAAACAAAACAACTTTATTTAACAGTTTGAACTAAAGGTTGAACCACTGTAGTCACATTGACTACTTTTTAACGATGTCTTTACTACTTTTCAGGACCTCAGAAGATGAAGTGACATTGCGGCCTATGTGTGGTTAGTTTCATCAAAAATATCTTAATTTGTGTCCCGAAGATGAACAAAGGTCTTACAGATTTGGGGCAACATAAAGTTGAGTACTTAATTACAGAAATTGCATTTTGGGTGAACTAACCCTTTAATCCTACAGTAAGTACATGTTGTTAATTAATATTACCCAGTAGCCTACTTAATTGTGTAATTACACAGTAACAAGGACATTAAAGTGCATATTGCAGGTTAAACATTTTTTTTCGAGATGAATATATAACCTTGTACAAAAATATAAAATATAAAAGGGTACTGCAGGGTTTAAAAATGTTTTGCAGGACATAAGGGTGTGAATTTAGTAGATAAATTGAAGGTCTCTGTAAAAAATCTTTATTTTTTTTTCAGCTTCGCGTCATTTTACGCCACTCAAGGGAGTCGATCGCCGAGCTCGGTGTTGACTCAGTGCAAAGTAGGCTGGTATTCAGTGGTAGCGGTCATGAATTAGTGTAGTTTTCTGATAAATACGTTCTATTTATCATCGTCATGGTAAATTATTGTGTTTGTGGAGGTTGCACAAACTTCAACCTGTCAGGACATCGAGTCCAGAGGTTTACTAACAAGAGAAAGGACGCTGCTATCTTCCGTGCCGGGGTGTTTTGTGCAGGTGAAGAGAAGGGTCTTCACTTCTGCATCTGCTTCGATAAACGCGTTCATTATAGGCCGGAGGATTATCATCCTGGCGATATGATGGAGTTCAACATTGTAATACTACTGTAAATGATTATATTAAATGAATAAACTTACACACGTGATGCTTCTTCACCGTTTTTACTTGAATCAATTTCAACACTGATGAATACAAATTATGTACACATGCATACAGTCTCACACTTACACAAAACAGTTTTGAATTATGTGCTGGTAATGTAAATACCCCAATTTTATTCATGCCATGTATATACTGTAAACGTATACATTCAAGTTCACACAACTACATAATCATGGCGCCATATACATCCTCACACTATCAGTGAATGGGCACGGAATAAACTCATAACACAGAATTAATGAATAAAGGATAACATTACATGAAACACATACAGTACACTACTACGTTCGGCCGCCGGCGGGAGACATGATCACGGATCCGTCAGAGATGCAGCTTGATGAACAAGTGAATTGTGCACCGTAAATCTTTATCATTATTATTTTATTATTTCATTTGCTAACTACCAAATCAGTCGTGATGAGAAACCATTATATCACGTAACTTTAGTGTGGATGGATATTAACGCGTGTGACATACACCTGATCAAGGTTTATTAGATTCTGTTATTAGTAATCGATAATGTTACTCCTAGATGACCAATAGCTTTGCTATTGCCTGATGCATGATAATAATCTGTACAATATTGTGATCTGAGCACATATCGTTATCTAAGCTAACATCGGTCGCTGCCCTGTTCTCCACTGTTTCTCACAAAACAGCTCAATTTGTCTATTTTGACCGTTATTCTGTCTAATCTTGGCCCGTCCCTGCTCTCTTAAACACATAGCAGGCTAATTGTATGGCTGTGGTTTGTGATATGAGTATGAATAAACATTTACAATTTCCTCAGCGTCCGAACTGTCATTGCGATCCATTGTTTTCCTATTGTTTATATTGATCGTGCTCCCTTGAGTTACGTCACTTTCGATTTGGCATTTTTCAGATGCGGAAGTAAAATTCTCTCACAAAAAAACAACTCCAGAAGCCTATGTAGCGTATTTATACGTGTTTTTACAAGAAAATCTATTTAGTACATTATTTTTCTATACATTGAATCACTGAAGCTCTAACCTGCAATATGCCCTTTTTTTTTAAATAATAAATAATAAATAATAATAAAAATATTTTTTTTTACATTTTTTTTTTAATTTTTGGGTGAACTAACCCTTTAAGGTTAGGATTAGGGTTTGGTTTAGGGTTAATTGCTTGTATTTATGCATAATATATTGTTATTACTGTAGTAAGTACATAATGTGTAACAAATATACTATAAAATAAAGTGTTACCAAAAGCTCATTTAACAAAGAAAGTCAAATCTTGTTGGCATATACTGTAAAAAAACAAAAAACAAAAAAAACAAACAAACAAAAAAAAATCTCTGTTTGGATTTTAATAGGCAAATATTAAAGAATCTATGACTGAATCATTATCGCTGTGTTTCTAGCATGTTATAAGTTTGGGAATAGTTATTTTAAATGTTGGATGGAGTGTGTAATTCATCAAGTATGTAGGTTTTCATTTCTGAAACAACCATGTAGGAAAACACATCATGGCCATATTCCAGAAAGACAAAGCCAAGATTCACCAGGCTCAAACTGTGAAATAATCAGAATAAGAAATAATTTTAATTCAACATTAAATCTTCATTAAAGTACATTGAGGCATTTAGTTTGTAATTTTGTAAGGTTTGCTAGCTGTTTACTGTTCCAGGCATCCAAAATGAGGATTGTGAGTATATTGTTTACACAGGCTATGTGACCAGCTGATTGCTATAGTTTGTCTGACTCCACTCACCAGCAAGAGGACATCAGTCCTGGAATGGAGGGAGAAATGGCAAGAGTGCAATATTTGCTATAGAGGGCAAAGGTTGCCAAGCTGGGAGTGTAGGTTAGGCAATGCAGAAAGCACAGTATCAAGTGTTTCCCTGAGCTGCAGGAACATATCCTGAAAACCAACAGTACAATCAGCAGGTGGTAGAGGCAGACAGAAGGCCAGAGAAAAGCAATAGGAATCCTGCAATGGTTAATAATTGGGAATGTTTATGAAGACCAAACATGAAATGCTTGCTACTGAAGCACATCCTTTTTATCTGCTTTTGGAGATTACGTTCTGCACTTTTGTAGATGTTTACTTTTCACTTATGGCAGGATGCACCTTGTGATGTTATGCATGCAGCCAAGCTCTTTTATTACCAATGTAACGGTACTTTAAATCCTTCTCTTTCAACCACTTTGCCTAAATAAATGGGCCCTGCTGAAAAATCCAGCAACTGCATGTATTAAGTAAATAGTTTGCTGAAATAACCACAACATTAACAACAACAGCTGAAATAAGAGTGCATGTTTTATTTGTCATTCAAAATGTTCAAACTGTTCATTTATTCAATCAACTGCACGTGAAAGTTGTGTTCATTACTATAGCAATAAAAGAGAGTATAATGACTGTATTTCAGAGGTATGTTAAAATGTTTGGTGTAAATAAATGTAGTTATTAAGAATAATGCACTGAGATTTAAATCAGCAGTGAAGACACCATAATCCAGAGAGAGAATAAAGAGGGCAGTTTTTTTTTTTACCCTTCAGTGTTAGTTAGGATTAGTTGGGATATGTAAGTGCATGATTCTGTAGGATAGTCTATACATGTAAGCTTTGTATGATCATTGATTATTTAATGTATGGGTAATGTTCCTATACATCAACATGATGGACACAAGCGAGTGTCTGAAATTTTTTTTTCTGATTGTGATTCGAGGGGGATTTTGATCATGATATGAAACAGAAATATATGTAAATGCGATGCTAAAGGCTAACTATGCCAAACCATTGCCATAATAAATGCACACATTTCTACGGATATCAAATTGGTTTGGGTTTTATTTTGATGTCTTTTATTTTGAAATTCTCATTTCCTGGTTTCTTGTCTTGTGACTTCATAGCCTTCACGTTATCATGAACTCGTAAGGTGTGTTCGACTTGAAGCAGCACTGTGCAGACCGATCGGTGTATAACATCAAAGCACCCGAGAGCATTTTGAAAACATATACGGCTCAGTCTGCTCTCGAATCACTCATTCACAGATAGGTCTGTGCAGTGCTGCTTCAAGTCGAACACACCTATAAACTGCACTTGGGTTCAGTACACTCGCCTTCAGTGAACTAATGTTACAATGGAAAATACCAGAGACTGCTTGAAGAACTTAGACAAATCATATATGATTATAATTATGTATTTAGTTGTCTTCATGTTTCATCTATGCCGTAGTTGATACTGGACTTCTGCATGTGTCATAAGTTGCATATACTCCAGTTAACTGATATAACTCCTGTTTTCTATCTGTGAGCTCCCCCTGTTGCTCTGGCTGAAAGGATAACAGTGTACTGAGAGGGGAGAGATCGCTCAAACCTCCTCAGATCTCAAAATTCCATAGAAAATGAATATAAATGTTAATTCTTTCTAAAGAAATGTGAGATAAACATGACATTTTATCAACATTTTTTTTTTTTTTTTTTTTCTAAATGTGTAAGCCTTTGGAATTGAGTGATATGCACTCCTGACACAAATTAATAAATTACTGTCATTGTAACATTTGTTATGCTAAATCATTGGTCAAATATTGATGATGGAGTCTTACATTTTTGAGTAAAGGCCAAATGTCATGTTCATTTTGCGATCTCGCTAGTTTCAGTCAGCTAGTCCCATGCTGGTGAAATGGTAGGGTTGTGTGATGTTGTTCTATGAAGGCAGGTTAAGGCCGGGTTTTAGGGTAGCATTGTGGGGCTACTGGAAACGCAGCTTGATTTTGGCCTTGCGGCTCAAACTCTGAGGCTATCTGCCCTGCCTGGCACATTGTTAGCCCTGGCTCGCACTGGCACGACAGTTAAAAAGTGGCCTAATGAGGACTGTAAGATGGACCTGGAATGGAGAATGTGGATCTGCTGAAGATTCAGCCATTTCCCTTGACATGACTGAAATGTGCTGTATGAGCCACATGGGCATGACATTGACACTATGGTGCTCTGGAAAAATCCATCTGATTCCAGTACCAAAGAGAGACTACAGATGACTAAAGATCAATCGTACTATCCTCCAGTGGTGTTTAAAGTGCTTGAAAACCATACTTGCGTAAAAATATAGATATCTTACCAGAAAATGACTTTGGTATAAGTTAAAGTCACTGTTTAGAATATGTTCCAGTAAAAGTTTTAAAGTATGTGCTATTTTTTTGTACTTAAGTATGAAAAGTATTTTTTTTTTATATTTTTTTTTATATCAAACGTACTTAAGTATTGAAAGTAAAAGTACAAGTAAATGTAAAAAATAAAAGGAGCAAAAACATATTAAAAATTGT